>NC_058134.1:168008553-168021720 GCF_016433145.1 Gracilinanus agilis
TATACTATACTATACTATACTATATTATATATTATAAGAGGGAAATGTAAATTGCTATAATGTTAGGGGAAAAAAGTAAGAAGTCCAAGTTCAGCTTTTTTAATGTTTTCCTTAGTTTAGATATAAAATTTCATTAATGGAGGAATTATGATTTCCAATATGGAAACTTCCACCATTATTCTACAGTTTGGTAGCGTCTCTATAATTTGCAGTCTTCACTGGTTGCCCAGGACAATGAGATATTACATGATAACCCCCAGCTAAGCTATGTTAGGTCTTGCTAACAGACCCTCTTTCTGTTATTCTTCCAATGCATGGTTTACTGGAAGAAATGAGATTTAGGTCAGGTCTTGGAGAATACATAAATTATCAATAGAGAATGAAGTAAAGAGAGATTGGAAGGAGTAGATTCCAGGCTTAAGGAATTCCAGGCAATCAGGCAGGCAAATCAACAAGTTTCATATTTAGGAAAGAAGAGCAAATCCATTTTGGCTAGATCAAAGAGTTTTGATGAAAAGTACTCTCTCCCAATCTCTTCTCTCTTTTTTCTCCCCTTCCTTAAACATTTATTAAGCACTGCTTTATGCATGGCAATATATTGGGGAGGGAGTAGCTAGGAGTCACAGTAGATACAGAGCCAGAGCTGGAATCAAAAGGACCTGGTTCAAATTTGGTCTCAGACACTTCCTAGTTGTGTGACCCTGGATGAGTCACTTAACTTCTATTTGCCTAGCTCTTGTGCTTCTATCTTAGAGTTGTTTCTAACCCAGAAAGTAAAGGTTTAAAAATATTTGTTGGTAAAGTAGATAGGAAACTGAGTATAAAAGATGTGGTTGTCATTCTAAAGAATTTTACAGTCTAGTGAAATAGAAAAGACATATACAGAGGAGCATAACCAAAAAACAGATGATTGATGCATGAAAGACAAAAGCAAAAGGCTCTTGGTGTTCAGAGGAGACACAATAGCAAAATCCTGACAAATCATCAATAAACATTTATTAAGTACCTGCTAATCATTGGGTATAAAAAAAGGCAAAAGCTCCAGCCTTTGTGGAGTTTAATAGAGGAGGAAATATATTAACAAATTGTTGTTTATCCTTCCTTTTAAAAAGGACAGTGATGTCACAGGGGGATATCTACCAGCATGAAACCGAGGTTTAAGTGCTTTCATTCATTGGGAGTTTCACTCACCAGCATGTTATGAAGCTGATTTATGATAGAGAAGGCAATGCAGGAATTGTCACTTGCATATTTTTATCTTATGGAAATTTCCCTACTATCTCATAACTCTCCTCAGTCCTGGCATGTAGGTCATTTTCTTCTTAGTTTGGCTTTGTCAAACAGACACACACAGAAAGTCTGGGCTTTTGGCCATAGCATAGAAGCGGACATGGCTTGACCAAGATAAAGTCTATTTGGCTTGGCAGGTGTGCATAAAAGCCTTGAGGCCAGAGAGAGATATGCTTTATCTAATTACTTACAGAAATACTATTGGAATGGAATTTGCCCCCCTGCCCATGGGTAAAGAAGAGAGCCCTCTTCCTTTCTTGCCTTTACCCAGAGAAAATCTAGTTCTAAACCAGTACATGGGGAAAATCTGGTGGGAAAATACAGAGATAGCAAGGAGAGAAAAAAATATATAGCTAGTCTTCCAAAGTCACCAGGAACAATCTACACCTAGCTCCATTTCATTCTGTGACCTTCTAAAAATGTTACTTTCAATTACTTTTGGTCACAGAATTTGGAAAAGATATGAAAGTTAGTTCTGTTAGAGATCTTTGGGATACTAGTCAGAGGACCATCAATCTAAAACTAGAAGGGACCTCAGGAAAGCAAAAAACTGGAAAAAAAAACTGACATGTTAAGGGACTTGCCCAAGGTCACACAGCTGGGTAAGTACCACAGGCAAAATAAGGACTTAAATCTTCTTTTCTGATGTAAGCTCCTTCAATGTATAAATAAAGAAATTGAAGCCCAAAGAGGGTAAAAAAGAGTTCACCAAATCAAAGTAGCAGAGTTGGGACTCAGAACCAATGCTAAATCATTTGTCTCTAAATCTTGGCTTTTTGGTTGCTGCATTAAGAGCCCACCATTGTTTGACCTGAGGTTCAGTTTTCACATTAAAAGTTAAAGGGATCAGACTTCTGATTTTCCTGAAGAGAAGTCCCAGATCAGAGACTCCCATAAAATGCAGGTTAGCAACCTCTCTACCAAGAGCTTAAAGTCACTTGCAGAGAGATGCAATATACAATCAGCTTGTCAGAAGTGGGTCTTGAACCCAGATCTTCAAATGTATAAACTCCATGAATACGGGGAAATGTGCTCTATCTCTCTCCCCATGCCCTTAGTGTATACAAATTCCCCGTGTGTACAGCAGGCACTTAATAATGCAATCTGTCATAGTGGTGAGAGAGGCGTCCCTGTAACCAAGGAGACATTGGTCCAAGCCTCATCTCTGATACATACTATGTCAAATTTCCTCCTATTTGGTAATACTGCCATCTATACATCTCAGAGAAATCATTAGAGGCTAAATGAGGTAGTTTTGGTAGTTTTCCCTGAGTTGGGATTTCTGTTGGATGTTGGGATGAATGTTATATCATCATGGCAGCAAGCAGATTATATTAAGGACTAATTACTTCCCACGGCCAACAGTAATCTGTGAGAGAATAAATGGCCTGACTTCTTAGTCATTTTGGGTCCTGTCTGACTCTTCATAATACCAATTGGGATTTTCTTGGCAAAGACTCTGGAGTGGCTTGCCATTTCCTTCTCCAACTCATTTTACAGATCAGGAAACTGAGGCAAACAGTTAAGTGACTTAAGGGTCACACAGCTAGTATCTGAGAATGGCCTGAATATAGGAGTCTTCTAAATAACAGAAGGTACACATAGAGCACCTTGAGAAATCATGCTAACTTTTCCTTTTCAATTTTGCCAAATATACAAGTGTTCACCTCTTAAAGAAGAGAACCATTCATCTCAATGAAATAATAAAAAGCATCTATGTGGTATCTACTAGGTGGCAGGCTCTCTGCTATGTGACAGGGGTAGAAAAATAAAAATAGCAGAGTGCTTGCTCTGAAGCAAGAGTCAACAAACTAAGGTTCAATGGCCAAATCCAGCCTATCAAGTGTTTTTGTACTATATTTTTAAAATTTTAAAACCATTTTTTGCTCTTTGGTTATACCAAAACAGGCAGTAGGCTGAATTTGGTTTTCAGGTATGGGTTGGGAACCCTGCCTAAAAGAACTTCAATTCTATTGGGGAAAAATACACATGAATATATAGGTATATTCCAAAAGCTACATGTTGATACACGGTAACTATAACAGTAATGGGGGATTAGGAAAAGCCTCATCTAGAAAGCAGTTCTTAAACTAAGTCTTGAACAGATATAGATATAGCAGAATACTACTGCCCTGTAAGAAATGATGAGCAGACCAAAACAATATGGTACTGGCTAAGAGATAGAAGGGAGGATCAGTGGAATAGACTCGGGGTTAATGATGTCAACAAGACAGTGTATGATAAACCCAAAGAGCCCAACTTTTGGGACATGAATCCACTATTTGACAAAAACTTCTGGGAAATCTGGAAAACAATATGGGAAAGATTAGGTTTAGATCAACATCTCACACCCTACACCAAGATAAATTCAGAATGGGTGAATGACCTGAACATAAAGAGGGAAACTATAAATAAGCTAAGTGAACACAAAATAGTATACCTGTCAGATCTCTGGGAAAGGAAGATTTTAAAACGAAGCAAGAATTAGAGAAAATTACAAAATGTAAATTAAATGGTTTTGATTATATCAAGCTAAAAAGCTTTTGTACAAATAAAACCAATGTAGTCAAAATCAGAAGGGAAACAACAAATTGGGAAGAAATCTTTATAACAAAAAACTCTGACAGGGGTCTAATTACTCAAATATACAAAGAATTAAAACAATTGTATAAAAAAATCAAGCCATTCCCCAATTGAAAAATGGGCAAGAGATATGAATAGGCAATTCTCAGGTAAAGAAATCAAAAGTATCAATAAGCACATGAGAAAGTGTTCTAAATCTCTAATAATTAGAGAAATGCAAATCAAAACAACTCTGAGGTATCACCTCACACCTAGCAGATTGGCTAAAATAAAAGAAGGGGAGAGTAATGAATGCTGGAGGGAATGTGGCAAAATTGGGACATTAATGCATTGCTGGTGGAGTTGTGATCTGATCCAGCCATTCTGGCTGGCAATTTGGAACTATGCTCAAAGGGCTATAAAAGAATGCCTGCCCTTTGATCCAGCCATACCATTGCTGGGTTTGTACCCCAAAGAGATCATAGATAAACAGACTTGTACAAAAATATTTATAGCTGCACTTTTTGTAGTGGCAAAAAACTGGAAAATGAGGGGATGTCCTTCAATTGGGGAATGGCTGAACAAATTGTGGTATATGCAGGTGATGGAATACTATTGTGCTAAAAGGAATAATACACTGGAGGAATTCCATGCAAATTGGAGAGACCTCCAGGAAGTGATGCAGAGTGATAGGAGCAGAGCCAGAAGAACACTGTACACAGAGACTGATATACTGTGGTAAAATCTATTGCAATGGACTTCTGTAACAGCAGTAATGCAATGACACAAGACAGCTATGAGGGATTTATGGTAAAGAACGCTGCCCACATTCAGAGGAAGATCTGCAGGAGAGAAAACATAGAAGATAATCAATTGCTTGAATGCATGAATTGAAGTGGACATGATTGGGGATGTAGACTCGAAACGACCACACAAATGCAACTAACAACAATGTGGAAATAGGCCCTGAACAAGGACACAAGTTACAACCAGTGGAAATGTGCGTCGGCCATGGGTGGGGGGAATGTGGGGGGTGAAGGGGAAAGTAGGGGTATGAAGCATGTAAACAGGTTAAAAATGAATATTAATAAATGTTAAAAATGGAAAAAAAAAGATCAATCCACAAAGGTAAACTTTTAAGCAATTGAAAGGGGATTTATGATGCTTTCTTGTTACTATTCTAATGAAAGAAAGTAGAGGAGTCTTTTTAGAACACTGTCTTCAAATAGTATATAAGAAAAACAGAACCTTTTGTAAGAAATAAAATTAATATAGAAAATACTAAAAAAAAAAAGAAATGATGAGCAGGTTAAGTTTTTTAAAAACTTGGAAAGACTTAACATGAAATAATGAAGAATGAAACAAGTAGAACCAAAATAGCTACAGAATTAATATTTGAAGAATAACTTGTGAATGTCCACCTCCAGAGAACTGATCAAAAGAAACATGAAAGACATAATTTCTACATTCATATATTTTTGTTGGGTGATATATTCTATGGTTCAGGGAGGGTAGAGAGGGGCTGAAATACCTGGAAATAAATTCTATTTTAATAAAAGAAAGGAAAAAATAAAATGAAGAGTGTAAAAAAACTAGGGATTCTCAGACATGGAGGTGAGAAGGAATGGTATTGGAATCATAGAGGATAGTCAGTCTGTGAAGTTCATATAAGAGAAATAAGGACAATTCTCCTGGAACAAAGAATGTATACATTATATCCCTGCAAAGTTTTGGGTTCTTATCAATTCTGGTTAGCTCACTGATAATCCCAGAGTTTAGCACACTGGCCATTGCATAGAAGGAATTTAATAAATGTTTGTTGATTGATAGATTGTTGATTTGGTCCCTTTGTTGGCCCCACTTAACTCTGATCCATTTTAGGACCACATAATTTAACCATAATCCCAACCACTTGGGACCTACTAAAAGAAGATGGATAGATCAAGAAAAATGATGTTCTAGAAAAGACATTTATCTCTGCACACTGAATAAGTTGCCAGTCTTTGGGGGGCCCAGCTCCATAGGGGCAAAGAGTTAGCGTCTGGGTTGGAAGGGGAGAGAAAATCAACTTCCTTCAACCAAAAAGACCTCCTCTCCAAATTGTACAGAGACTTGGTTCTCAAAGTATTATGAAGTTTAAAAGTTGGGCTGTAAGTTATTTATTTAGTAAATATCAGAGAAAGATTTTGAACCTAGATCTCCTCAGTCTAAGACCACCACCCTATACTACTGTTTCATTTCTATCATTTTTGTCCCAGCTGCCAACATTGTGTCTACATGTTAAGGATTAATAAATATTTGTTGATTGATTGAAGAATGAGGTAAATGTTAATTCACTTTATTTTTAAAGCATGTACAGCAAAGCATATTTTGAATAAGTATGGATTTTGTGAAGCCAAGTATATCACAGGATTCTCAACTTTGAAGAACTCTGAATATTTACTGCTATATTTAGAATGATAAAATTTTACATAAGTAAGGATGACCCAAGCTGCTTATGAGACCCCCTCCCTTTGCATCACCTTCTAATTGATTTTGTCTACATCTGGATATGCACATGTTCAAGATTTTTTAATATGATCCTTTTGTCATATAAATGAAAAAATGAATCCCAGAGACTGCCACTGATTCACACAACCAAGTTAGTGAGTCAGCAAGGTGATACATTAGATGGAAAGATAGAGTTGAAGTCAGTTAGACTCAAGTTCAAATCCTGTCTCAGATGCTTTCTAGCTGTATGACTCTGGGCAATGCTCTCCCATCTTCAGTTTCCTTATTAGTAAAATGAGAGAGTTAAATGAAAGTCTCCCAGTTCACTTCCAGATTTTTAAATCTCCAATCCTATGATCCTGTGCTCTTTCCACTAGATTTAACTGATACTTTCAAAATGAATTTTCTTCTTGGAAATGTCAGGCAAAATTAAAGACATGGCCAAATCTGAGTTGGATATCCTCTGGACCCCAATTTCCCCAAAGGTTATTAATGGCTCACCAAATCCATCATATTTGATTCAGAAAGGCACACTCATTCTCTTGACCTCCCTGGGTTTGGGTTTCTGCCTTTTGGTTTCTGTGAATTGGTGGCCAAAGGCACATGACAGTTCTTGATTTCAAAGGCATTAGCCTGACTATTTTGTTTTTAGGTGATGAAGTTCTTTTCTTTTTGTTTTTGTTTTTAACATTTAATAATATTTATTTTTTAGAAAAGTTAACGTGGTTACATGGTTCATGCTCTTACTTTCCCCTTCACCCGCCAACCTCCTCCCCCCCCCATAGCCGATGCACATTTCCATTGGTTTTAACATGTGTCATTGATCAAGACCTATTTCCAAATTGTTGATAGTTGCATTGGTGTGGTAGTTTCGTGTCTACATCCCTAATCATGTCCGCCTCAACCCATGTGTTCAAGCAGTTGTTTTTCTTCTGTGTTTCCACTCCTGCAGTTCTTCCTCTGAATGTGGGTAGCATTCTTTACCATAAATCCCTCAGAATTGTCCTGGGTAATTGCATTGCTGCTGGTACAGAAATCCATTACATTCAATTTTACCACAGTGTATTGGTCTCTGTGTACAATGTTCTTATGGCTCTGCTCCTTTCACTCTACATCAATTCCTAGAGGTCTTTCCAGTTCACATGGAATTCCTCCAGTCTATTATTCCTTTGAGCACAATAGTATTCCAAGGTGATGAAGTTCTAAAGGAATCTTGATAAGAGGTTTTATAGCATCTACAGTGATTTCAAAGTCAAGGAGACAGGTTTGCAAAAACTATACATTTTAGGTCTGAACTAAAACAAGAACATCTAAAAGCAATACATTTCAAGGGGAAACTAGATGGCTCAGTGGATAAAAAGTCAGACCTGAAGATAGGAGGTCATGGGTTCAAAAGTGGTCTCAAACACTTCCTAGCTGTGTGACCCTGGGCAAGTCATTTAACCCCAATTGCCTAGGCCTTACTTCTCTTTGGCCTTGGAACCAATACTCAGTATCAATTCTAAGACAGAAAAAAGGGTCTTGAGAAAATAAAAATAATAAATCTCCCTCTTGGAGGCTCCTAGATTCTTTTTCAGACTATGGATATTAAAAGATATTTGCCATTTCAAGAAAATATTCCTCAGTTATTGATATAGTAGCAGAATTTAATGCAAAGAATGCTGGTAGACAGAACCTGACTGGGCTCCAGCTTCAGCTCTGCCACTACCCAAATGACCATCCTTGAGCAAAACAATGATGCTGGACTTCAGTTTCTTCATCTCTGAAATGTGGGAGCTAGAGCAGATGATTCTGTTCTCTCAACTCAAAAGCAGTATAGTGTTGAAAGCTATCCAACATCTCCAGGAAAAATCTCATAAGGACAGCTTAGTTGATAAAGAAAGAGGTGGGAGACAATCTTGACTGTCAGCTCATAACTGCTTCTCCAAAGTGCCATTGAGTCACAAGTTTATTATATATGAAATTCAAGCTCCCTTTCACCCAAAATCACAGAGAAAGATTTATGGCTGCACAGAAATTGCAATTAGCTCTTAGACAATACACAGACGCTTCAGAAGCTTCAAGATGAAGACAAGAACCAGGCTGGACTTTCAGCTACCTGATTATCAGCAAGCTAAGTCTGGGAATATTGTGCTAAGTCGAGAAGTCCCTGAATTTTCAGCCTTGACTGTCTCAAACTACTTTTGAAACCCAGCAGTTGCATCTCTGACCAAAGGGAAGAATGTTAACTTCTTGACTGTTGGTTTGCTAAGAACTTAAAGCTTTCCAGTAAGACTATAATGCTTTCTAATAAGAAAAGGTGTGGATCATAAAAGGGGTCAAAAGAGGAATCTCAGATTTTTATCTTAGATAGCCCAATCCAGTCTTACTCTGATTATCAGAGCAGAAGGGTTAACACATGGCTCTGCTGGGCTGCCTTGACCTTTTGATGAGGTCCAGATAAAAATATCTGTTTGAGACTCTGTTTCTCTTATTGACCTCCCACATATTCATCCTTTTCTTTTAAATTGAAGTGATTTATTATACATCAAAACTTTTATTAATGAAAAGAGTCATAGAGTAGTTATAACCATCACCTATACCTGGATCAGATGGGATTTACAGATTATGCTGTTTCTTTATGGCTCACAACATCTCTTCCTTTTTTGCGTTAATTGAAGAGATCGTAATTCAATTTGAATTTGCCTTATTGTGGTACTAAGTGATCTAATGATAGTTGGAAAGCAAAACATAATTATAAGGAATAAGAAAAAGGCATCCACATGTTGGGCTGGGTGAATCTCTCTTAGGAGAGCCAAGGGAAGTTGGTTTCCCAGAAGACTCTTGTAAGCATAATTAACTTTTAAGTTACACATATTTGGGGATAAAAGGAAAGAGGACAAAGCCAATGATCCAATGATTGCTAGGTGCATTGACGATAAACCAATTAGGGGGCAGTCCCCTTTGCATAAGAGTGTACATTCAAAACAAATGCATTCAATTCTTCATAGTTCAATCAACTGCACCCCAAAGTTTATTTTGGTTCTTCTTGATGTAGTGTAGATTTCTACAAGCATTTTCATGGTGTCTTCTCCAAACAGGTTCTTTGTCTGGGTTCTGGGGAGGTGGCAAATTTCTTATCCTGAAATTACTCTCAAAAGAATTTAAACTTTACATTATAGATTATAAAACATACATTCTCCCCTGAGGTTGGTTAAGGATGGCTAAGGCTAATATCCAGATCAGCTAAGTATACATGGCTGAGTTTTGGGGTTGTGTGAATCAACTGGTAAAATAAATTTTAAAAGTTTTAAAAATCCAAATAAAAGAGAGAAAAAAATGACTTGTGAATGAAATGTAAAATATCAAAGTTGTCAATATTGTCTCCTGCCTCTTTCTTTATCAACTAAGCCATCCTTATCAGATTATCTGGAGATGAAGAAGTAGCTTTCAACATATAGTATAATGGAAAGACTATGACACTGAGAGGAATACTTTATAACCATAGGCAGTTCACTCTACCTCACTGAACCTCAGTTTGTTAATCTATAAAATGAGAGATTCCATTATATGATCACTAAGGTTATATTTTTCTTTGAGATCCTGCTAATCACCACAGGAGGTAAGTAGACAGAACCTGGTATATGGTGGGTGCTATATAATGACTGTTTAATTGGGTTGAACTATTTCGTGTCACTTTCACCAGAACTTGCTAATTGACAGGGATTGTTTTTAGTGTTGCAACAGAGAATTAGAACAATTTCTGTCACTTTATGGAGTCTAAATATAGCAGTCTAGAGATCCAGTACCCACCCACATGCAACATTTTAAGCTGCTTATTTGGGTGACTTATTGTGGTTTTCAGTTTTAATATTATGAAGAACCCACTCCACTTCTCCTTCCATCCCTCTGTCTTTGTCTATTTTCTCCCTCTCTTCTCTTTCCCACAAATTCCTCCATTCTTACCACATCCTCCTCTTTCACATACAAAGAGATAATTTATACCATTGAGCCAAGTTAAATTTTAAAATTAGGTGAGCAAAGACAAAAACAGGATTGGGTCAATCCAACAAAGCTGAGAGAGATTTGCTTAATCAGGGACTTCTGAAAGAATAGCAGAGTTGCCTGTAATCCAGGATCTTTTTGTCTAAATCCAAGACCCCTATCACTAATTCTATTCAAGGACCTCTTTCTGCTAATGTAAGCATGGATTAGACAGGCACAAGCTCTCCTTGGGAAAAGGCATGGTTTCATGGTTTCTGTGCCAATAATAATCACCCTAGAGCACAATGCATTTAATAGAATGAACATTAAAGAGGCTTATCTTCTTAGAAGACAATCATAGGATAATAAGAATGAGGTATAGTTGGATTCTTCATCACTATTTCAGAATCACTGTATAGCATAGGATAAGTTACTTTTTATCTATGTCTCAGCTTTTCTAATCCTTGGGTAGAAAATATCATTCATACTTGCCATGATTTGAGAAGTTAAAGATGTCTGTCCCAAAATATGGAGCCTACTAATTGCTTTTAAAAAAAGAATGACTAAATCAGACAAAAAGCATCATAGTTTACTATAAAAGCACAAGATTTAGAGTCAAGTGCATAAGTTAAAATCCTAGCTCTAATATTACCCATATGATTTTGAGCACATCAATCTCGTTGGGATTCAGTTCCTTCATTTGTAAAATGAATGAGTTGGATTAGATGATTTCTAAATTTTCTTTGGACTCTAGAGCCAATGAAATTTTACCAACAAGCTTATCAAGGATTTTTGAGAGAGAGAGAGAGAGAGATGAGGAGAGAGAGAGAGAGAGAGAATGAGAATTAAGATATTCTCTATATGGACAAGACATCTGAATTCATTGGTTTAGTGAGAAAATTCATTCTACCAAGATAAATCTGTGCCTGCTGTAATTTATAGTTTTAGAGAATCAGCTAGGGCACTAAGATGCTAAATACATATATGTATATATGTATATATGTATATACATATATGGAGACAGTGGTTGATTAAATTCACTGGCATATGCATATATCACATATGCAATCCATTTCCATCTTTTCAAGATTAGCAGTTTATTACTTGTGGGTTCTCTGGCACCACCCTGAAAGTCAGTGACTTGGTGAATATATAAAGGTATTCTTGTGTATCTCCACTTTGCCTTTGATTTAAGATCTCTTTTTAGGATATTATACCAATAGAGTCTTCTTTTGTCTCAAGAATATCCTCAGGAAAAAGATGTCTAAGGCTGATTTTGTAAATTAAAAATAGTCACTGAAAAGTAAAAATCACAAAGGAGTTTGAAATATGCAGTACCTTTTCCCCAACTTTATCCACAGATAATCAAAAGACTGATAATCAGCAAATGGACAAGGTTTTGGATTATTGTTGCTGTTGTTTTTAAAGTGTCCTTAAAGGCCTGCCTGAAGTTGTATAACAAAAATACAAATGTTCTCTTGTCAAGCAGAATTAGAGACCCAGCTTTTCAGTAGGTCAATTCAGCAAACATTTATGAAATACCTAATTTGAACAAGAACACTACAATAGATGATGTGGAGAGATGGGAGGTCTAGATAAGATAGTGTTTACAGTCATGCAATCATTCTCTAGTTTAGTGAAAGGGAAAGGACATATTCAAAGATAATGATAATTCAAAATAATAGATGAAGGATGCAAGCAAACATCTGTCTAAGGTCCAAAGGAGTCCTGTTGACTAGAGGATAATGAAAGATTTCTTAGTAAAAGAGTCATTTGAGTTGGACTTTAAAGGATTCGAAAACTCAAAATTAAATTAAAAACAGTATATTCAGGGAACTCTTCTAAGGGCAAAAGAATACAAAAATAAAAACAAAACAGTCTCTATCCTCAAAGAGCTATTGAAGAATGCAACATGTACACAAATAATAATAGTTTGGAGGATCTTAACCAGGGATTTCACTGGTATAAAAAAAATTCTCCATGAGAAAACTATTTCTACCAATTCATATCAGCTCTGCAATTTGTAGACTTGGAAAATTACTTAGGGTATTAAACTAAAAGTTTCAATGACTTGTCCAGAGTCACACAATTAATAAGCTCATTAAGGAAAATACTGTTTTCTTTTGTTCTGTATTTTTTAAATCCTTACCTTCTGTCATAGTATCAATTCTAAGACAGAAGAGTGTCTAGGGCTGGGAAAATAAGGTTAAGTGACTTTCCTGAGGCACACAGCTTAGGAAATATCTGAGGTTGGTTTCAAACTCAGGTTCTCCTGACTCTAAGTCTGGCACTCTAGTCTATTCACTGTGCTAACTGCTCCAAGAATTGTTTTTTATCTTTCTTTGTATCCCTAAATCTTAGCATTGTGACTGATACATATAATAAATGTTTTGGAAATGTTTGTTGAGGGTAGATAGGATAGAATGCCAGGCCTGGTATAGAGCGATGTGGTGATTAAAATTAATATGCAAAATACTAAATATTATATTTATAAATATTTTATTAATGATAAACTAAAAAAAGAGACTAACTAAAAGGTTACTAATCAGCCTACTCCCAGGAGCAAAAGTGGAGCCTCAAAACTTATACAAATGTGACCTTGCAAATGTAAAAAAAAGGAAAAGCATTATAGGTAATACAGAAAGGAATTCTGGGCAATGCAGTCTTTAAAGGTTCAAGATTTTTCCACTATACAGCGACCTGGATTCAAATCTGATCCCAACACCTTCAAACTAAGTGACACTGGGAAAGTCTCTTAATTCCATTTGCCTAAACCTTGACCTTCTGTTTTAGAGAAGGAAGGAAGGAAGGAAGGAAGGAAGGAAGGAAGGAAGGAAGGAAGGAAGGAAGGAAGGAAGGAAG
>NC_058134.1:168022036-168100607 GCF_016433145.1 Gracilinanus agilis
AGAAAGAAAGAAAGAAAGAAAGAAAGAAAGAAAGAAGGAAGGAAGGAAGGAAGGAAAGAAGGAAAGAAAGATCTTTATTAATTGGTGTGGCCATGGCAGTAGGAGGACTTGGACCCTAGTCTTCTTGGTTATGAAGCTCTCAATCCACTACATCCAACTGCCTGGCTGTCTAAATATTCATTTACAAGACAATTTAAGAAAGGAGATTCACATAGTGGGTGGCACCTGAGCCTCCTGCAAAAATGTCAGGAATTCTAAGGGGCAAAAGTGAG
The DNA here is from genome assembly GCF_016433145.1 of Gracilinanus agilis. NCBI lineage: Eukaryota > Metazoa > Chordata > Mammalia > Didelphimorphia > Didelphidae > Gracilinanus > Gracilinanus agilis. The sequence goes on from NC_058134.1 coordinate 168,022,309, forward strand.
GATAAAATTTTTTGTAAGCATTGGGGCAGGGGAGGGAGAAAGAGAGCAGGTAACTTATGCAAAAACATGGAGCTAGAGATGCAAAACTGACTTTAAGAAACACCTAGTTCCCTGAACTGGTCACTTTAGCTAGAATATAGTGTGTGTGCGGGGTAATGAAAAATTTCTGGAATTGTGGATAGGAAGCAGATAGTGGGAGGTTTTGAACATCAATATGAATTTGTATTTTTTAGGAGACAAATAGGAGCTACTGAAAATGTTTGAACCATAAGAGTAGCATACTCAGAATTGTGCCTGAGGAAGTCTCCATTTTATGCTTCACATCACTGCCATCACAATCCTCCAAATGCATTGTTTTGATCCCCTTTCCACTACCATTTCACCCCCCACAAGATTCTGCACTGTGATCTGATTGCCTACTGAATAAGGCATAAATTCCTTATTCAGGTATTTAAGACCACTCCCCTCCACCATATCTAGTTCCACTATATACTTCCAGCATCATCTTTCATTACTTTCCATCCTGTCCTCTGTGTTATAGACAAATCTGACCGTAATGCATTCATCACACCACATTCTTGCCAGCCCTTGGCTTCCTCTATGCTTTTGTTCACTCATCTCACATGTCTTGATTGGCCACATATCTGTTCCCCTATCTATTGATATGACTACTGGAATCCCTCTTTCATCAAAAGCCAAATCAAGTGCTTTTCCAAAATAGCTCTTTGCAGAGTCCAAGGGACCTCTCCTTTGGACTTCTCACATCTTGATGCTAATTGAATGTGTTCTGCCCCATATTAGACTGTAACTTTCTTGCATTTCTGTTATTTTTGTTATTTTTCTTTGTAATTTCTTTATTTCATATTGTTACACTTGCTTGGCACAATACGTCATCTATAGAAGATACTTAAATATAGAACTGAAATGAAACTAGCATATACCCAACACCAAGTTTGCCTCTAGGTGACGGTAGCCAAGTCACTAAAACTCATTTTCTTCACCTATTGACTAGATGCTTTCTGAAGTGTCTTCTAGTTCTAAATCATAGAATCCTACAAATTTCTAACAGAACTGTCTATCAGTGAAAATTATTATTTCTTTAAGCAGTAAATTCCTTTTTCCTTATAGTATACAGAGAAAATGGATGGCCACTTGTTAGGGAATCTGTACTTCAAGCAAGATTACTGACTTTAGGTCAGTTCTTTTGCTGAAATTCTATTTATATTATAGAAATGAAACAATTTTGTTATTCTAATCATCTTTTCAAAATGTCAGTCCCTTCCCTGGCCTCAGCTTCCTCCTCAAGAAAATGTGGGTGATGGATTTGATTTTGTGTCCATTTCTGCTTTAAAATTATGATTCTAGAAAATATCAGGACAGTTTTACAAGAGACAAGAAACATGCTTGTAAAATGCAGAGACAGAAGGTTGCAGTTGTTCAGGTGAAAGGCCATTTGGACAAGAAACTTAACCTAGTTTCAGTAAGTTGAACAAAATGTTCCACGCAGAAGGTTTTTCTCCATTACAGCCTCCAAACTCTTAACACTTGTCAAACTAGAAATAATAATGACTCCTCTGACATCTTAGGGAAAAGCACTTCTAAATCATCGTTCCAAAAATTATTTGACACGGCTTTATTTTTATATTTTCGGCTACCTTTTCTACAAAGCCCTTTTGCCAGGTGGTCATTACGTGGGCATTTGTGAGCTCTTTAATGTCTCTTAATAAATAGAGCTTTCCGTTTCTTTCATCAATTCCCTGTGCTTTCTGAGCTCCTGGGCACAAAGCTGCATCTTTCAAGCTCTGAGCAGCCCCCGGCCTAAGACCAAAAGTAGCCCATACCAGGTGCACTTGCTCTTTCACTCACCAGGGGCTCACAAGCAAACTAGAAACCTTAGCAAAAATCTGCGCAAATGGATTGCTGATGTCAGCCCTGCATGCCCTTTCCCCTAGCCCTCCTCCCTCCAAACATCCTAGAGATGAGAAGTACCAAAGCAGTAAGCAGATCCACAATCAACTGTTTTATTAACAACTTCTTGAGGAACATACCACAGTCGGGTGATGTTGAAGTTGTTCAACACAGTCGTTCCAAAATCAGCTAATAGCGGGATGTAATTTGGACCAGCTTCTGCTCACTTACAAAACACTTGCTCTGTTAATTGTGATTTCACAGGCTGCCAAACAGCATGGCCTAGAGGTAGCATTTGTGTGAGAGAATAGCTCCTAGACTATAGCTGGTTTCCTTAGGCGGTTGTTTTTTCCAGTAGCCCTGCAGTTAACTTTCCATTTTAACAAAGTTCTGAAGAGCTTAAATGTCGATTTCCTTAAGGGAGCAGAGTGATCTTATAATTACCTGGACAGGTGCGATTCCTTAGTCTTTTTTCCCCCATCAGGTTTTGGCTTTCTTTTTTATAGCTGCTCTCCATTGTTCTCATAGAGACAGCAAATAAACACCCACTGCTAAATACAATAGGAAAGCGCCAGTGCAATGATTAAACTGGGGAGAACTTGTTTCCCACCTCAATTCACTTTCCCCAACTTCCTAGGACCTTCAGCTTTGAGAAGGAACTCTTTTTTAGATCCTTATCTTCCATTTTAGAACCAATACTAAGTATTGGTTCCAAGGCAGAAGAACAGTAAGGGCGAGGCAAGGCGGGTTAAGTGACTTGCCCAGAATCACATTGCTAAGAAGTGTCTGAGGCCACATTTGTACCCAGGACCTCCCATCTCTAGACCTGCCTCTCAATCCACTGAGCCACCCAGCTGTCCCCTGGGAAAGGACTTCTAAGAGTCTTTATATCCGCTTCAGGAAAGTAAAAAGCCAACAGATTTGATTTGGAATCCCTAGCAAAGTAACAGGTCTCCTCGGGTAAGGGATTACATCAGCTCACACAGAGATCCGAGCTTGAAGAATCATATCAACTCGCCTTCGCAAATATCCTTGCTGTGCTGCCAGCCCAGAGCCCCTGAAGCACTTTCCACTGTGAGTTACCTGTGTCTATCCAGACTAGAAAATAGCTAAATCACCAAAAAGGGCACTTTAATTAGCTGTAGAAACAAGATGCTGAAATATTCATGTGGCGACTCCATCTTTACAGGCAATTAGTGCGTTTGGTTGCAACAGGGTATTAGAAGGCAATGTTGAAAGGACTTTGTAAATCTGTCACTGTCTGGGATCAGTTGGCTCAGTCTTCACATGGTAGGGAGTGGGCTCTTTCAGGGAGCCCTAAAAGTCTTTAGTGAAGAAAAAAGAGCACCTGGGTTTGGAATACCAAAATCACTGACTAGGCAGGCATACTATCTAGTGCTTAACCGCTACTGCTAACTCCTTCTACAACTACTACTAACGATCATTTAATACGACTTTGAGGTTGGCAGACATTTTATAAATATTATATCCTTTTATCCTCAAAATCAATCCTAAGAGTTAAGTTCTATTATTATCCCAATTTTATAGATAAAGAAACCGAGACAGCCAAAAGTTAAATGATTTGCTCAGGATCACATAGCTAATTAGTAAGGACTTGAGGCTGCATTTGAATACAAGTCTTTGTGACTGCAGGTTTATTGCCCTATTCACTGTTCCCGCTGGCTGGCTGAACTTAATGGAGTTTAATTCCATAAGACTAGATATCATGGACCCCACTTTCTCCCAAGCAGCAATTTGAAAAGAGCAGCCCAGCAGTTTAGTCATTGATTAAGCAATGGGAAAATCATTTAGCTAAAGAATGCCTATTGTGGAGATTATAAAATACAGTTGGATAAGCAGTTCTTTGAGTTAGTCTATCAGTCCAATAATCTATGATCACTGAAAAATGGACAGTGAGTTGGTCCCTGATTAGAATAAGAAACACTTTCCCTGGCAGACACACACACACACACACACACATCCTCTTTTTCATTTCTCAGCAGCCAGAATTGTGGGTGACTCAGAAGGTATGGAGGGCTACACGAATCCTACAAATAGTCTGTTTCATAATACTGCCAATAATTGCAAAGGAAAGAAGTCATATAAAAGAAATATATCTGATTGGACAATAGGTGTATCTCGCCTCACTTAGCAAAAGAGATAACTGTGTTCAGTGTTATGTTTGGTATACATGAATTGCCAAAAAAAAGGCCTATGGGAAGGCATAGGATAGAATTTCTAGAAAGGATTTATGGAAGAACATGCACAAGATGAGATGAGAAAGTACAAATTGGTAGTGATCTTCACCGCTGGATACTTATAGGTACAAAGATGCATACACACACACACACACACACACACACACACACACACACACACATATTCACAGTGTGAATGACAGCAACACATAAATACATACTCAAATGGACAATAAAATTTTACTGAGCACTGACCATGTGTAAGCCCTTCTGTTCTCTAGCATAAATTTAATATTTGGTTTAATCAATAACCTCAATCAAAATTAAGGTGAAGTATGATGAAGTAATCAGTTTCACTGAACTAGTTTTAAGTGTGATAGTTCAAGAAGGAAACAAAACATCTCCAAATGCAGATTATTCATTTCTCCACCTCAGTGGAAAAGCTGAGTTTCAAGCCATTGTTAGGGATGTAAATTTGAACCAGAGTAGGCATACTGGATGACTTTCCCAGAAGCACCCCAAAGGTACTTAGTAGGATAAATGGACTTTGAATTGGGCTTTGGCTAATCAAATGGATTTCACTAGGTGGCAAGGAGAAGGTCAAATAGGAGGGAACAAAATTAAGGAAAAAGCTACATTTGGAGTTTGAAAAAACATTCTTACTATCAGTTTTCTACATGAGATTGTTAGTGAAAAACATCACCAACCTGAAAATAACCTTTTATTTAAGTCTTGATTGCCTGTACAGATGATGGTATTATGGTGTTTTCTTCTTGGTGTAAGGGTGAAGGTCTAGATTAGAGATTTGGTTGAAGCTAAATTGAGATAAGAGGAGAGTTTTTAGCTCCAGAAATATTTAATGCTTTCAAGAAGGACCTGAAAATATGGTTATTGGCTCATTTTACTTTTCTTCTATATTGGATTATAACAACATCTGAATATCTCTTGTTCTGTAACAGTGTCTTAGACACAGGAGAGGCTAAGTATATTTTTTGCTGAATAAATAAAGCACATGTTTATGAGTATAAAGAAGAGCAGACCCTATATCTGCCCAATATCTTATACTTGCTCTGCATCCCCAAGCTGGCCCAGCTCTAATATGTCATCCAGGCAATGACTTGTGCCCGAATGGATCATATCTACTGCCTAAACCCTCTCAGGAATCACAGTCCAGGCTGACCTACCCCTTAACTGACAACATTTACTCCAATGGCCCACCAGTGCTTCAGTCCTTTCTGTATGTATTACAACCAAGTGAATTCCACTGAACCTTATCTTAGAGAAGCAAGTATATTTATATACTTCTAATTATCTTCTAGCTTCCTGTCTTGCTCAGTTACAAACTTTATTTATTCTGCATATTCAATTTAGACCTGAAAACAGTGTAGAAATCTGAACTCTTAGCCTTTTTCCTCTTAGAAATATAAAGAGATGGTGGAATTGTAATTGAGGATATATTTTTCAGAGTCCACAAAAACTTTAATAATAAGTTCCAAAGAGTAAGAAAGTTGCAAAAGTACACAGATTACCTCAGATTGATATTTATCAATTAATTTGTATTCATTTTAATGCCATTCTTCTAAAAGCCATCAAATAAATTGTGTGATGATTTTACACATGCTTTATTCATTCAATAAAAATATATTTAGCAACTCCTCTGTCCAAAACACTGTTACAGACCAAAAGATATATAGATATTAATATAATCCAATACAGGAGAAAAGTTAAATGAGTCAATAACCATATTGCAAGGCAGAATATTCCACTGAGCAGGTACAGACAGGAATATGATGACAAATGTTTAACAATCAACTCTGAGGGGGGAAAAAGGAACCCTCTTTAGTCTAATTTTCATTATCAACATTTTCTTCATTACTTTCTTAAGTTTAGAAACAATAAAACAAGTCCTGATTTATTGCATTTTGAAAAGTAAAGCTGGGTTAGAAGACAGACTAGGGAAAGGGAATGGGGTAAGTAAAAACACAAACTCAGATAATAGGATCATAATTTTAGACTTGGTAAAGATTTTTTAAATTATCTAGTTCAACATCTTTCATTTTTCATTTAAGGAAACTGAGGCCCAAAGAAAGTAGATGACTATCTCAAAGTCACACATGTACTAAGTAGCAGTTTAGTTTTGGATACAAGTCCTCTGACTATAAAACTCTTGTTTTTTTGACAGCACTATGTTAAATCATGTTGGGAACCTCAGTTATATTTAAAGAAATAACTAAGTCCAATTCAGCTGGAGCATAAGGCATATAAAAAAAGGATCATAGGAAACAGTGTCAAAAAAAACCAAGGTCTGTGCCTGTACATGGCAATTTAAGGAGTTTGACCTTAATTTTGGTAAATAATAGGAAGTCTTTGAAAGTTTTCTGAGTGGATGAATGACACAGTTGGAGTTATACTTCATGAAAATTAATCTGGAAAGACTGTGTAGGAAGGATTGGTAAGGAAAAAGACTAGGGTCAAACAAACCAGTTAAAAGATTGTTCAATAGTCCATGTAAGAAAAACCTGAATTTCAATAGTATCCTAAAATTTTAGAATATGGTTGGGCATCATTGTTTCATTCCTGATCTTATTAGGAAGTCTTGTATTGACTCAATATAAATAATGATAGCTCTTGGTCTCAGATAAATATTTATGATAACTTTAAGAAAAACACTTCCATTCTATTGACCCTACAATTCCTTACTCCTTTCCCCCAGCAAATTCCTTTTGCCCTCTCTTTCTTCCTCATTGCTTTTTTAAAAACCATCAAAACATAATAAAAACCCCTTAGTGCCTCTGTATTATTAGAATCCCTCAAAGACCACTGAGGATTTTATGTTTCTGAGGAGATACATGCATTATCTCCCCATAATAGGATGGATGCAATATATCCTCATTTAGGTACTTTTTATTTCTCATTGTTGATTACCTTTTTATGTTTCTCTTGACTCCATTGTATATATGTCTTTTTTATAACCCTGACTTTCTTCACTAGTAACAATTCTTAAGACGAAGGGCAAGGGCTAGACAAATAGAATTAAGTGACTTGCTCAGGGTCACACAGGAAGTGTCTGAGGCTGGATTTTTTTAAACTCTTACCTTCCACCTTAGAATCAATACTATGTATTGTTTCTAAGGCAAAAGAGTGATGAGGAGTAGGCAAAGGTTAAATGATTTCCTCAGCGTCAGTGTCTTAGAATAGATTTGAACCCAAGACCAGGTCCTATCTTTAGGCCTGACTCTTTATCCATAGAGCCATTTAGTTGCCTCCTATTTTTATATTTTAAAGTATCTAAGCAGCTCTAAGCTTTTGATCAGAAATGCTTAGAAGTCTTCTATTTGATTCAAGGTCTTTATTTCATACTATATGATTATGCTTAGTTTTGCTGTTTGGCCCATATTTTATGCCTTGTGGAACATCATATTATAGGCTTTCTGCTTCCTTAGGGTTATGGCTGCTAAATGTTGTGTGGTTCAGTATACTTAAATGCTTTCTTTCTGAATGCTTGCTATATATTTTCTTTGATTTATAAATACTGGATCCTGACTATAATATTTCTGGGAATATTCATTTTGGGTTTCTTTCAGGAGCTGAACAGTGGATTCTATTTTTATTTTGCCTTTTGATTCTAAGAAATCTGAAAATGTTCTTTTATTATTTCTTAAAATATGATGTCTAGGCTCTTTTTTGTTATGGCTTTTGGATAGTCCAGGGATTCTTAAATTATATCTCTTCATTTTGCTAACAAGATCAGGTGTTTCTGTGATGAGATACTTCACATTTTTAAGTGTATGCCTTTGTATTAATATTTCTTATTGTCTCATGGAGTATTAACTTCCATTTGTTGCATTTTAATTTTCAGGGAATTTGTTGCCTGGGAAAAGTTTTGTACCTCCTGTGAAAAGCTTCTAATTCTAGTTGGAATTCTTTCTTCCATAAGTTTCATTTATTTTGCAATTTATTTTCTTCTAGTGCTCTCATTTCATTTACAAAAATATTTTTTACCTCTTGCTTCATTTTATCCAGGAATATTAGTCAAATTTGTGCCCAAACTGTATTTTTCTTTGAGGCTTTTCTTGAAAATTCGTATCTTCTGGATTTTTGTCTTGCTTATATCTATATTCATAATAAATATCTTATAGTAGTAGCATTATTTTTGTTTGCTCATTTGTCCTGCTTACATCCTAACTTTGGACTTTATGTTAGGGGCTGGCTCTGCACAGTTCTAGAGAAAATGTACAATTTAGTTCCACTGCTGCTTTCTCAGGGTATTGAGTTTTAATTTATTCCACAATATCAGAGGCAGCTGAAGTTGGGAAACCACAAGTTTTCAGTGTTCTCAATAATCTTTCAATACTATTAAGGTAATTTGATCTAGAGTAAAGTCTAATTTATGCCCTTGTTATCTAAATTCTGTAAGTTCTTTACCTAAATTTGGGTTTGTATAATGCATCTTCCAAGTTACCCTGGTTGAAATTCTAATAGACTTCTTCTGGACTCTGTTGCTATTAACTATCTGGAAAGCTCTACTGGTTCAGAATGACAGAACAGCAGACTCCTATTTGGTCTGGGATTTTTGTCTTGTTTATTTTATCACAGGCTTCAGATTAGACTGTGTTTGAAGATTGAACTAAGACCTCATTCCCCTCCGGGAATCAAAGCCAAAAAGGTACTGCCTAATTTTTAATTTCTTTAATACCCAACCTAGGACCAAAAACATTCTTCACCATGAAATGTCATTCTTAGGCATAGATCCTCCACTCCCATCAGTCCTTCCTAGATCTGTGAACCAGAACTGGGTAATGAGCAACAGAGCTTCCAGGAACCACTTGTGCCTAGATATTACATAAAGTCAAGCCCTCCAGGTGGGTCTGGGATCTTTTTGCTTCAGTCCTTTTTTATTCCCAAACTGGAATGTTCCTTGAGCATAATCACTCCTGGTTTGAACTTGTATCCACTGTCCAATGCCATCCTATATTCTCTTGCTTACCTAAGCAGAAGAAAATGGTTCATTTTGACTTTTCTTGGATTTTCTAGTCAGGAGTTGGGCAGGTATGTTTTCTAGATCCTAGTAACAACACAAATGTACTTCTTCCTGCTATGCCTCCATCTTGGCTCCATCCTCCAGACTTTATGTTTTAGAAGACTATAAGACTATGGTAATTATCTTTAGTATCTTCTTCTATTACATGTCACTCTGATTTGTTCTATAACTCATATTTAGCAAGTTATTTTGAGTCTTATTGTAGGCTTCCTCTTTCATATTTCCTTTTCTAAAGAAGTATTTAAGATATTTCTGCCCTTTGGCATTTACATAAGGTTTTTTTCCATTTCTAAGAGGGTAATCAATATATGCAAAAGGTTATGACATTTATTTGAGAAGAAAGTCAGCTAATATTTATTTTCAACTCTCATTATTTTTCAGTTTTCAGTTTTCAGTTCCAGTTTTTCCATTATTCTCTTCCTCTCAGTTTTCTTCCTCTTTATCTTTCTGATAGATTTATCTAGTTCTAAGAAAAGAGATTAAAATCTCTTTCTATTTACTAATGAGGTACTGTCTAAATCTTCTTGCATTTCATTAAGCTTCTCTCTTAATAAAAATAGCTACTGTTCATACAGTCATTATTTGGAAGTTTACAAAGTACTTTACATACAAGATTTTACTTGAATACTTTACTATTGTATCATTCAATATGTGTATATTTAGTATTGATGTTTTGTTGTCTATAAAGTGTTTAAGGATTATATATTTTCCCATTTCACCTTTGGTTTTGTTTCTATACAAACATAACTATTTCTGATTTTTAGAGTTGTCTAAGGCATAATCAATATTATTTGAGCCTTTCATTATAAAACTTTATGTATTTCTGTATTTTAGTTATGCTCCCTGTAGTTAAAATGTTTCTTAGTATATTCTTTTTTTAATCCATCTAAAGATATGTTTCTCCTTAAATATTATTTATCCCATTTTCTATAGGGTTGCATGTATTATATTTGGTTTTCACCTACACTATATTCTATTATTTTTGCTTATTTAAGCCCTGATGGGTATAATTTTCATTATGTCACTGGTACTTTTTCCAACCTGAATTTGGCCAATACACAGAGATATGTTTTTCACCTTCAAACCTCCTTTCTTCTCATCTTAGATTCATTATTTTACTAACAGACTTTTCAAAATCTCATCACTACTTTTGCATTTGAGATAGATGTGGATTTTAGGAATTTTCCATTCTACCCCATCACTCCCATCTCTTCATGAACTTTGATTTCAACTTAGGCACCAATACTCAAGATACAGTAATTCTTTCTTTCCTTCTCTCTTCAATTTTGTTTTTATTGGCTCTCTTTCAATGGGACATTACCTAATCAGTTCAAAATTATTCTTTCCCAGATATCCTTCTTACAAGCTGAATCTTCAAAGAGATAACATCATTTTTACTTCTGTGCAGAGTATAAAACCTTGGACTCATTGTAATCATTTATTTTAAAAGATATTTTTACTTTTTTAGGTGTTAATTTCCCAGGCTTCTGCAATAAATTGCTCCTTCATCCTTATTCTTTCACTAATTTCCAATCTACCCATCTATTATCTAATGGCTTTTCTCTATTACCTACCAACAGGACTCTCTATACCCCAGTTTCAATAAACTTTCACAAGATATCACTGATAATTCATCTTATATCTCTCCTCCCTTTTGAGAAGACTGTCTACAATCCATTGTTTCATTTCCTTTCCTCTCACTCTTTTCTTAACTTTTTCTAGTCTGTCTCCTATCATTCCACTAAAACTGCTGTCTTCAAGTTATCAATGATCTTTTATTGCTAAATATAATAGCCTTCTCTCAATAACAATCTTTCTTCACCCTTCTGCTACCTTTGGCACTTTTTGATCACCCTCTTTTCCTTGATTATCCCTTTCCCCTAAGTTTTTTATGCTACTCTCCCCTGATTCTCCTCTCTTTATGACTAGCCTTTAACAAGATTCTTTGATGCATCTTCATCTAAATGGTGACCCATTAACCATGGGTTATCCCAAGGCTCTATCCTGGGCTTTCTTCTCTTCTCCCTCTATACTATATTAGTCAGTGATCTCATCAGCTTCCATAGTTTCATTTAGCTCCATGCAAATAATTCTCAGATATATTTGTTCAGGCCTAATGTCTCCTCTTATCTTTAGTCTCATATCTCAATGCCTATTAGATATCTTGAACTGTTACATATTCAGCTCAACATGTGCAAAACAAAACTGAATTCATTATCTTCTCCCCAAGCCAAAAAAAAAAAAACAACAACACTCTTTCCTTCTTCTGAACTTCCTTATTATTTTTGAGAATACCACCATCTTCCTGGGCACACCCAGGTAATGTTATCTCTCTCTCTCTCTCTCTCTCTCTCTCTCTCTCTCTCTCTCTCTCTCTCTCTCTCTCTCTCTCTCTCTGTCTCTCTCTCTGTCTCTCTCTCTGTCTCTCTCTCTCCTCTCCTCTCCTCTCCCCCATCTACAAATTCAGCCAAGTCCTGTTGTTTCTACATTCATAACATTTTTGAAAATAATCCTGTCTCTCTTCTTTTACCAACTCTTATCACCTCATATGCATACTATTGCAATAATCTGCTGGATGGTCTTAAATATCAGGTTTTCTTCCCCACTTCAATTCCTCCTCCACTTGGCTGTCAAATTGATTTTTCCTAAACCACAGGTCTGACCATGTCACTTCCAATAAACTCCAGTGGCTCACTATCACTCCAGAATATAAAATAATCTATTTGACATTAAAAGTTCAACCTCTGAATGTGTCTTCCTACTTCTATTCCAGTCTTCTTACTCCTTAGTCCCCTCCATCTACCCAGTGATTTAGAAACACAAGTCTTCTTTCATGCATGACAGTCCAACTCCTGACTCCTGCCATTATCACTGACTGCTTCCCCTCCTAGAACTCTCTCTCTACTCTGTCCTCTAGCTTCTTTCAAGTCTCAGGTAGGGTCCCGTATCCTCCCTACAAGATTATTTTAAATTTATTCCATAAATATCTTGTTTATACATAGTTATTTATATTTCATTTCCCTGTTATACCATGAGCTCCTTGAGAATAAGTAACTTTTTTGCCTTTTGTTTATCCTAGCACTTAGTTTGTGACCTGACACATAATAGGTACTTAATAGTTACTTGGTGACTTAACTTGACTCAAAATTCTCAGTCAAATTTAGTCTTCCCAAGAATATCTGAAAAGTTTCAAATGAAAAGAAACTTTTCTGATGAAAATTATATCTGACTTTGCTGAATAAGAATTTTGTGCTACATGCCAATTTCCTCACTTTGGAAATGTATTATATTCTATTTCCTACTTCCTATTCTTGTTTTGGAATAAAAACAATCCTGCAAAATTCAAATAGATGTCATTTGTTTGCTTCTTCCTTACTGTTTGTGAGACCTTATTGTCTCTGAAAATCTAATTAGATTGCTATCTTTCTGACTGAACTAAATTTAAGGTTTCTCTCTATTGTTGTCTTCTGCCTTCTGAAATTTTTCATTCTGTCCTGTTTTCAGTTCCTCCCGAAAGGTTTCCTGTATGATTTTCTGAAATATGGCATATTTGTTTCTTGAAATTTTTTTCTGACATACCAACAATTTTTGAGTTATCACTTTTGCTCCCATACCTCTACTTCTGATATTTTCATTGTTTGTTTTTGTTTCAGACCTGTGAATTCATTTATGTTGAGAATCTATAAACATAGGAGTTAAAAAAAAAAAAGAATTCAAATCTAAGGGAAATTTCCCTGGGAGATCAAGTAAACTCAACATAAAAGGGGAGAAAGTAGCCAGTAATACAAGGAAGAATGGCTTGAGCATTATGCTTATTACCAAATCGTTTTAGAGTTAGTTCTCTGTGAGGATTCCTTGAAGATTGCCAGATTTTTAAAGCATCTACAAATAAGAGAACTTTGTAAGACAGAAAACTGATATAAAATATTTTTGTAGGCTAGTTTGGGAGAATGTGTAATTTTTCACATAGAAAGTTCAAACTACAAGCCCATTTCTTTTTTTATTGATTAAGAAAAATTTTTCATGGTTACAGGATTCATGATTTTTCCTTCCCCTCGTCCCAACCCCCTCCCATAGCCACTGTTCAGTTCCACTGGGTTTTACATGTGTCATTGATCAAGACCTATTTCCATATTATTATTACATTCGATTGTTCCACAGTATATCAATCTCTGTGTATAAGGTTCTCCTGGTTCTGCTGCTTTTACTCTGAATCAATTACTGGAGGTCATTCCAATTCAAATGGAATTCCTCCAGTTCATTGTCCCTTTTAGCATAATAGTATTCCATCATCAACAGATACCACAATTTGTTTAGTCATTCTGTAATCGAAGGACATTCTCTCATTTTCCAATTTTTTGCCACCAGAAAAGCACAACTATAGATATTTTTGTACAAGTTTTTTTTTCCCTATGATCTCTTTGGGACAGTGGTATGGCTGGATCAAAGGGCAGTCTTTTAAAGCACTTTGGGCATAGTTCGAAATTGTGATCCAGAATGGTTGGGTCAATTCACAACTCCACCAGCAATGCATTAATGTCCCTATTTTGCCACATCCCTTCCAACATTTATTACTTTCCTTTACTGTCATGATAGCCAATCTGCTAGGTGTGAGATGGTACCTCAGAGTTGTTTTGATTTGCATTTCTCTAATGATTAGAGATTTAGAGCACTTTTTCATGTGCTTATTGATAGTTCTGATTTCTTTATCTGAAAACTGCCTGTTCATGTCCCTTGCCTATTTAACAATTGGGGAATGGCTACAAGCCCATTTCTGACAAAAAGGATTTGTGCTTTCGAGTAGAATTTCCATTATTAGTAATAGACATATACTGAGTTCTCTGTATACCTTTTTTTATGGCCACGTCTCTCTTTTTATATAGATCCTTATATAGACCGTTATATAGATCCCTAAACTTCTAACAGCACACAGTAAAACTGGCCAGAGATTCAGTCTAGAACAGAATTTATATCTAGGGGAATCTAACTCACCTTCATTAAAACCAAAGTCACTGTCTTTGGCAATGTTAGTACTATCAGCCACCATTAGATAAAGGCATAGAGATTCATGCTTATCAAATTTACTGGTAGCACAAAGCTAAGAAGATGAATTAGATATAAGAACTAAAGTTTTAAGATATCATACACTTTAATATTGAGCTGAATCTAACAAGATTAGAATTTAATATGCATAAATATAAAATATTTTACTTGGAAATCAAAAAATTAATTTCTCTAGGATAAGCTATGAAAGATATGACTGAAGAATAGTTCATCTTAAAAATATCTGCTAATTTAGCAGACTGAACGTTCAAAGTGAGTCAAAAGTGTGATATATCAGCCAAAAATACTTATAAGATCTAAGGCTTTATTATAAAAGGCAGAGTATTCAGAAATAATGAATAGGTGATCTTTTTGTATTCCTGATGTGGTCAGACCACATCTAGATGGTTATATTCAGTTCTAGGTATGCCATTTTAGAAATCTATAAATCTGGAGAGTATTCATAAGAGAACAAGATAATGAAGGACCTCAAGATCATGGCACATAAAGGAATTTAATAATGTTTAGCCTGGAGAAGAAAAGATTTAGTATAAGGAGCTGGTACATAGTTCTCTTTAAATGTTTGAAGGGCTACCACGGGGAAGAGTAGTCTTCCTGACAACTGAGATTTGTATAAAACTAGGAGTAATTGTTGGAAGTTTCAAAGAGGTAAATTTAGACTTGCTTTAAGAAAAAACTTCCTTAACACTTATAGATCTCAAAAATGCTATAGATTTTATCAAGAGGCAGTAGGTTCTTTCTATTTAGATATCTCCATTAAAAATATGGATCACAACTTATAAAATCATTGAAGAGGTTTTTGGATATGAGTTGGACCAGATGGTCAATGAGATCCCTTCCAGTCCTGAAATCCTGAAATTCTTTGTGATTAATTGGCCCAGAATTGAAAGAAAATATAGAAGTTGGAGACAGCAGAAAGGGCATAAAGAGGTAATGTCTCTCCTGACCCAAAGGACTCAAACATACATTTTGTTCAGCCATTTTTCAGTTGTCTGACTCTTCATGACCCCATTTTGGGTTGTCTTGGCAAAAATTCTAGGGCATTTTGCCATTTTCTTTGCCAATTCATTTTATAAATGAGGAAAGTGAGGAAAGTAGGGTTAAGTGACTTGTCTGGAATCAAAGAGCTAGTGACTGTCTCAGGCTAGATTTGAACTCAAAAAGAGGTCTTCCTGACTCAAGGCCCCACACTCCATCCACTGTCACCTAGCTGCCCATCTAGATATAAAGCTAACATAATAATAACTAACATTTATATAATGCTTTAAGGTTTGCAAAGAGCTTAACATATGATCCTTACAGTAGCTGCAATATCAGTAATATTTGTATCATCATTGTTCAGAAGAGGGAACTGAGTCTGAGAAAAGTTAAGTTACTGGTCCATAGACACATAGTATCTGAGGCAGAACTCCAATTTAGGTCTTCTTGACTCTAAGCCCATGGTCATTTCCATTGTGCCACCTATGTAAGAAAAAAATTCAAAAATGGAAAATTAGCTAAGAATATTTGAAATGATAAGGAAAAGATTAGCTTTAAAATGGCAGGTAAGAGAAAGTCAGAAGATATTTTTTTAAATAGGTAAAATAAACAGAGGCAAGAAAACTATTCCAGGGCAATATTTTGAATGATCTAGATAAAAGAGAAGGACTCGATGATGAATTCAAAGATCAGAAGTCAACATGAAGGAAGAAGTTCAATAAGGAGTTGATAAGATTTAGCTGTGGAAATAGAAATAAGATAGGCAATTTTAGTGAGGTAGAGTAAGAAGTAGCCATAGAATGTGAAAACTACTGAAACCTCTAATGAAAAACCAACCTAGGATGGTCTCCAAAACATTTACTTAAAATGTGGGAAACTAAAAGGAAAAAAATGCCTTAATATTTCCTAGAATGACCTGAAAGGTAAAGCAAGATAGTAGATAAAGAGCTGGATTCAGTCATAAAAATTTATATTCGAGTCCTGTCTCATATATAATATATAATAATATGACATAGATATAGATATAGATATAGATATAGATATAGATATAGATATAGATATAGATATAGATATAGATATAGATATAGATATAGATATAGATATAGATAGAAGGGGCGTAGGCTATGGAGCTTTAAGCATTAACTTAACCTCTTAGTTCTCAACCTCTTAAGATGCAGAGAAGAGACTAACCTACATGAGTGGAGAGTGTCTTCTCAACTGACAGCTCTCTTTCAATGCCATCACAAATCCAGTCCCTATCCTTTCATTTATATTCTTATAGCTGATACTTCTTCTGGTTCTGCTTTCTCTGCCCTGCCTCAGTCCATACAAGTCTTCCTAGATTCTTTGAATTCATTTTATTTCTACCTCTCTTCAAACATAAAACTGCAAAGGATCTGTCTTCCTGTTCTAAATCAGTGCTGAAGCCCTGAGTCCTCTCTTTAATTGGAGCTTGGCCTCTAATGCTTAATGTTTATCTTTCTATTCACAGCCAGAGCTAAGCTATTAAGGTACAGATTCCCAATATAGTTTGTGAGTAACTGGTGCATTTGTCACTTATACTCTGAGGCTTATTTCTCTACTTTAATACATGAAGAGCAACAGCCATGGAGTGCTTGGCTTCCTAATGATAATGTCTAAGAAGATCCATGCTTGTCCATCAGTTAGTTCCAATGAGGTAAGACATCCCAACCTACACTAGGGAATCTCATCAAGCATTAAGGTCACACACTGGCAGGACCCATATAGATGAGATGAATGAGTTGTCTTGTCAGCAGTTGAAGAAGAGTGAGTCTGTCGCCAACTGTAAGCACACAGTCTAGTTATTAAGCTGTCTCCTCAGCCCCATGTGACATAAAAACATTTCCAAAAAAATTAAGTGATAACTTTCTTTTTCCAGTCATATTTCAATCCTTCTTTTGCTGCCTCAGGAACAAGCTTTTTTTTCCCCAAGGAATTGCCATCATTTCATGCTGATAACTGAGGTGTAATATAAGGAAAGGAAAATAAACTTAGAGCTGTTATATGTAGGCTATAAGTTTTACATGGTCTTTAAAAAAAACTACACACAGACTTATGAGAAAGACTGCTTTCCACATTGAGAGAAAGAACTGTGGGAACAGAAATGTAAAAGAAAAACATCTGACTTATCACTTGTTTGTATGGGTATATGATTTGAGGTTTTGGTTTCAAAAGATTGTTCTATTGCAAAAATGAATAATATGGAAATAGGTATCAAATGATAACATTTGTATAGCCTAGTGGAAATGCTTGTTGGCTCCAGGAGAGAGGAGGGAGGAGCGGAGGGAAAGAAAATGAATGATGGAAACATGGAAAAATATTTTTTAAATAAAAATGGAAAATGGAAAAAAAGCTATGCATAGATTGTGAAGCCATTTCAAAGGTGCACTTATATACAAGCATCATACCAGGCATGAGTGGTTAAAGGCCTATGAATCCATGCCATAAGGTGTACATTTTGTTTAGGGGATTTTTTTTGTCCAGTTCTGAGATTTCATCAGCATGGGGAACTCTGAATATGGGGTTCAAATACAGATTTGTATGTTTCTCCAATACAGATTGGTATTTTAGAACCTAAGGAGTGACGTAAAAGAATTGAGGGGCTAAGTGACTTGCCCAAAATTACACAGCTGGTATGTACTAGAAATAGGGTTTGCACCTAGGTCTTCCTTATTCCAAACCCAGTTCACTACAGTCAGTCAGTAAGTATTCATTAAGAACTCACTATGTGTCAGGCACTCTGCTACACCAAATCGACTCTCAGGATTGTCTATTAAAGAGTCCAAATTTAGTATTTGCTCTATCTTGAAAGCCAGTACAGTATAGTAGATAGAGAAGTAGTGCAAGAGACTAGGTTCTAGGTTCTGCCACCTACCAACTGTGTGCCCCTAGGAAAGTCAGAACCCCTGAGTTGTGGTCCTTTAGTCTTTTTTTTTTCACTTGTGTCAGACCCCATTCATGGCCCCCATTTAAAGTTTTCTTGGCAGAGATACTAGAGTGGTTTACCATTTCCTTCTTCAGATCATTTGACAGATGAAGAGCCTGAAGTAAACAAGGCTAAGTAACTTGCCCAGGGTCACACAGATAAATAAGTGTCTGAAGCTGTTTTAACTGGCATCTTCCTGACTCTAGGCCTGGTATTCTATCTGTTGTACCACCTAACTCCCTCACCCTCAAGCATCTGGCCAATTTATATTTATAGAGTAGGTATCCTCCATTTTTTTGAGGGAGTTTCCTCCCCAAGCATTCCCTATACCAATGCGATCACAAAACCTGAAGAAAAAAAATGATAATATCCTTTTCACGGTAAAGGGCAAAATGGTGGAAAAGACTTTTGGATACCAGCACATTGACCCAAAATAAAAGACAGGGTCTTTATAATTCACTTCAGAAATCTCGAGTTCAAAACTATAAGGTTAAAATGGACCCATAGCTTCTTCCCTTTAAGCAGAATTTGAGTAATGAACATTGAAAGTCTGTGATTTGAAGGGCACCATGAAGGCTTCCCTGCCCAAAATATACCACTACCAAACCCATTTATCACATTTTCTGAAATTTCACCTTTAGACGTTCACTGTGTTATATTTGAAGTCACTGGCCTCTCCAAGCATTCTCTTTTAAAATATGAACACCTTGAAGGTGAGAAGAGAAAAAAAGCTGTTATTAGTCATTAATTCCTTAATGGAGATAAATTTGTCAGATGACTCCCCTACGGGACTGCTAGCTGACAGGGTACCACTGAACAAGTGAGAACTCTAGTAGGAGAATAGGGTAAAGAAAGCATTTGAGTTCATGGAGCACACTCATCAAGGGATAGTAATGAGAGACTATGTTTGGGAAGCCAAAGGACAAAATGAGAGTTCTGGGCACCTGCAGGAGACTAACAACTCAATAGAAATCTCTACCAGTTACACTATTGTAGAAGCCAAGCTGGATAGCAAGGTATGTGGTCCCCTCCAATGAGACAGTGTGGTACATTGGAAAGACTACTAGCTGGTGAGTTAAAACACTGGGGTTCAAATCCTGCTTTGAGCATCTACCTATGTGACCTTGGGCAAGTCCTTTAACTTTCATGTGTCTCACCTATATAGCATGAGAGGATAGGACTAGATGGTCTCTGAATTCTATTCCAGGTATGTCTATGGTCCTGACTAAAGGTAGAGTTTGGGTTCCGTATAAGTGGGAATTTGATGCACCTGAGCTGCATCCTTTTAAGTTATGTGCTCACTTTACGTCATTACATTTGAGGGATAAATTTGGCTGAAACCCAATCAGTGGGGCTCTTTTGAGGCTTTGCTTTTGGTAAAGTGCTGCAGGTGTGAGTCTCTGGTTCTCTTTGCTCTGCTCACTTGACTGAAAGAATCCTTTTCTTTTACCTCTCTTTTTGATTATTATTAAAATCCTATATATATTTTAAAAGTAGGAGTATTTATTCTTTTTTACTCCTACAATTTCCAGTCTCATTCTTCCTTTCTGTTCCTGAGACCATTGAAGTGCAAGCTGGGGTTCATCATGCTCAGTGGGGTGACACGGGAAAGGGAAGATGCTAAAGGAACAGATCCCACTGACCACACCCTATCCCTGTACCATACTAAGGGTGACAAACCTTTTTTTTTTTCAACATAAAAGCTGTCCCTGACTCTAAATATAAAATTCATCTTCTCAGTATTGCCTCTAGAGGCTCTGGACCACATATTCCTTTAACTATGAAAGCAGTTTTCATCCTTTTTATTTCTGAGCTTACATTTGTGTGAATGAATTAGTCAACAAACTATAAACATTTATTAAACACTGACTATGTCTCAGGCACTATGTAGCCTGGGGATACCAATATAAAAAATAGAGTCCCTGCCCTCAGGGAGCTTACAATCTAATAAATAAAGGCAATACACAAAAGGAAGCTGAAAGGGAGGGCTGGGATGTCAGAAGGTACTGAGCAGTGGCTTATGATGGGGGCATGATGTTGGGAACATGAGAGGGGTAGGATATTCATGGAAATGAAGCCAAACAGAACAACTGATGGAAAATGAAGAGAATTGCTCAGAATCAGTTCAGTAACAGCTCAGTAAGGTAGCTGAATATATTCACCAATGCCAAATGCCTACTGACTCAGCTGGTGACCAGTAAAAATTAGGAAGGTGAACTAGAATACACAGATAATAATACTCTGTCACTTAGCCACCATCATGGCCTTTGAATCAGGATTTTTTCCTTATTGGAGGGAAATGTACCTCTTACTAAAGCAGATGCACAAAAAGTCCCCTTAAGCGTTTCTAATAGTGACAAAAATATCATCTCCCTATCCTCAACACGAAAAATAAGCCAAATATAAGGTGGAAGAAGATACGCAGAAGAGACAAAATGTATGTAAATCACATGTGTGCTTATGACTTTAAGGCAGTTTTTGTTGTGATTTTAATCTGAGGTGAAAGCAATATTCATCAATCATCCTAAATAGTCCATAATGGTAACACTTAGCCATTCTCTCCAGTCCTCCCTCAGAACCAGGAGAAGATAGTGGAATGATTTCATCCAGTTTAACTACTATGTACTCTATGAACAGAGGTATGCTGCAAACAATTCTGATCAGTTTTTGAAGTTGTTAAATTTTTAGTGGGACCATTTAGGTCTCTGAAATCAGCAAGCCCACAAATCAGGGACTGATTTACTGCTTTGTTGATTATTTTGTGTAAGAAATTGTCAAGCATGCAGATTAAGCTAAAAAATTTAATATGTATACATTTTCCCCAAGAGAATGCTGTTTTAAACATTTACCAGCACACACTTATATTGCTCTATAAATAGTGCTCGAGTTCAGAAGAAATACAATACAAGGAATTGTGTCATCACCAGATTGAAGTCCTGGTCACTAGAAGTCAAAAATAGTAGTAATAATAATAATGATCAACAACAAAAAGTAACTGGTATCTGAGGTTGACTTTGTACCATACTGATGATGACAAATCTTTTTTATTTAACATAAAAGCTGTCCCTGACTCTAAATATAAATTTTGTCTTCTCAGTATTGCTTCTAGTGGCAATACCTCACCACTGGGTACCCGTTGACACTTTCAGCTTCCTCCTGTGTATTGTCTTTACTCATGAAATCATAAGCTTCCTGTGGGCAGGAACTGTATTTTGTGTATCAATATCCCCACATTAGCCCAGTGCCTAACTCATTGTAGACACTTCGGAAGTAGTAAATAACTGTTAACCAAAGTATATAAATACCATTTATCTAAGATTTGAAAAGTGCTTTACATTCATCAAACCATCTCAACCTCACAACACTTCTGTAAGAGTTTTAAGAGAGGGAGCTGAGAAATGTCTGTTCATTACTGTATCTTCAAGACTTCAAGATTGGATTCACAGACTAAAAGTCTTTCTCTCTGCATACTGGTACTGCTACTGATTTTGCAGCCTCCAGCATTTCCCATTCTGTCTTGTCTACGCTGTGTGAAATGGGAGTAATATTGTGTGCCTGGCTCAGCAGGGGGGCAGAGAGAGTTAATTTACTGTGGCAAAGCATTTTGGAATCCTAAACTGGCATAGATTTTGTGTGTGCCCTGGAAATTATTAATAATCTCCTGATGGATCATTTTGCCAACAGGTCAAACCTATTTAGCCTTCTTCCCTCATCTAGCTACTTTCCTCTCCACACCTCCAACACCGTGTCCCATTTGCCATTTTGTCAGGTCTTGGAGAGAAAACTTTTGACAAGCCAGATTTGGGTCCCCTGTGTTCACGCTGAGGAACCCATAACTTCTATTAGTCTTGGCAGCTTTGGGGATGGAAAGCAGAAAGGTAGACTGCAGGAGGTCTGGGACAGCTCCAATTCAGAGGCTTTGAAATGAGGTTAGGAGATATGAAGGATGAAACATCAGCTAAGATGGCCAAAAGAATATAAAAGGAAGCCAGCTGCAGTTATGAGGTGTACTCTGTAATGTGCCTCACATAATAAATAATTTATGTGAGAAATAAAGATTTCTTTTACCAGTAAAGCTAATGCCACCAAAGATCACAGGTTGAATGGCCCAAAATAAGTTAATGCTATTGGCAGAGGCTAACCTGACAGCAATAATTCAAAGCACAAAAACATCAGGGATGCATACAGATCTCTTTTCCTCCACACAAGACTTCATGAAAATTCCCTCATTTCTATCCTCTCCTGAATGCCCCAGTCTTCCAATCTCACTCTGATTAGCCATTCAACAAGAGAGAAGGAAAGAGCTAGAGGAATAATTGGAAAGGGAATACAAAGAAAGGAAAAGATATGATGTCTCGCCCCAGGACCAGATCCAGGAAAATCTATGCCATGGACAATTTTGTTATTTGACATCCTCTGCCTTTTCTTCCTTTGTTTTTTGTAATCTAGGGATGCTTAACGTTTTTTAGTGATGGATCCCTTTAGAAGTCTGGGAGAACCTATGGACTCCTCAGAATGATGTTTATTACCAACTTTCAGAATTGAAGGAAATGCTAAATTTCAACTAGAGGGTCATAAAAATAAAAAAATGTATCTTTTCTATCCACTTAAATTCCCAGATCACTCTCAAAAATGTATTCACAAATTCTTTTAAATCTATGGGACTCTGAGTTATGAACCCCACCCCTAAACAATAGGGACTACTTCTCTCCAGGAGCCCACTGCCCTCTATAATGTTCTCTTCATACTCCTCTCTGTCAAAATCTGCCCTCCCAATGAAGAGCTGATTCATATGAAGGACTGATGGGGCTTAATGGGTTCCTTAACCTTAAGCTAAAGGAATTCATCTCTAATTACAGACTGTCAGCAACCATCAAGAAGATGGAGGATATATTTGGAGAGAACAATGACAGTCAGCATAGCACAGGAGCTAATAGAATCAGAGGACATGGTCTTGAATCCTAGCTTTGCCACTTCTGGTCTGTGATCCTAGGAGAATTACTCTACCTCTTCACAAGGGGTGCTGAAATAAGGTCTAACCAGCTTCAAGAGGAATTGTTAAATTTTCAGTGGGAGCATTTACACCTCAGAAAACAGCAGTCCTCCAAATTGGGGTTTGATTCATTGTTTTGTCGATTATATAGACTTAAGGTGTTAATAATGCAAATTATATTTAAAAGTAGATAAGCATAGATTATTTACCCCAAAGGACCTTGTTGTTACAGGTTTTCCAGGATAACTCTGTATTGTTCTATACACTTCTGGTACTCAGCAAGACAGCAATAGAAGAAGGTTCAGAGAATTATGATGTCATCAAACTGGAGGATTGGTGACTGGAAGCTGTAACTAAAATAATAAATAATAATAATAATAGTAACTTGCATTTGTCTATGGCTCTTTAGCTTACAAAGTGTTTCACATCCAATAATTTCATTTGAGCCTCAAAATATCCCTGCCTCTCTGAGACTCAGTTGGAAGAGAAGCAGAGCATGATTATGACAGCTATCTACAAGTTTTGGAAGGGTTATCAATGTAGAAGCTGGATAGGTAGGGCTATTCTCATTGATTCAGGAAGATAGAAATATTAGCAAAGGTTGAAAATGGCAAACAAATAAATTTGAGCTTGTATAAGGAAAAATTTCCTAACAAAAGCAGAATCCCAAAGTAGAATGTTTTGCCTTGGGAAGAATACTGGAATCCCCATCACCAAAGGTCTTCCTGTAAAAGCTGTATGATCCTTTGTCTATTTTTGTCATAGGACGATTTTTCAGGGATAAGTTAAACCTGATGGCCTTGCCTGTGAGGTCCTTCTCACATCTGAGGTCCTATGATTCTATGATCTATTAAGTGATAGGGAGTAGACAGAGTATGTGAACTACATACTCTCTGAAGTCCCTTATAGTTTTACAACTTATGATCTTTACTATTTTAATCTCCAAAGGGGATCTTTAACTGACTCACTTATATAAATGGTCTCATTCTTTTGGTTTTTGTTTTAATTTGCCTGTTTTCAATTCTGCTAACATAGTGGTAGAGAGGGAACCAAATATGTCTGAAAGACTTTGGGGAAACCCTTCTTAACTGCATGGAAGGTACTATGAAAAATTCAAAGATGAATATGATAGTCTGATACAAGAATCATCATATCTATATATCTTAGAGCTGGCATAGACCTCATAAGTCACCTTGTCCAATGCCTTCCCTTTACAGATGTAGAAACTGAAGCTTAGAAAGGGTCAGTGACTTTCCAAGAGTCCTATAGCTATACAATCAGGAGCTTCCAGTCTTTGTCGTTGTTATTCAGCCATTTCTACCTCTTCATGACCCCATTTGGGATTTTCCTGGCAAGGATTCTAGATTGGTTTGCCATTTCTTTCTCTAACTCATTTTACAGATGAGGAAACTGAGGCAAACAGGGTTAAGTAACGTGTCCAAGGTCACACAACTACCATCTGCAGCTGGATTTGAACTCAGGTCCTCCTGTTCCCAGGCCCTACATTCTATCTACTGAGCCATCTAGCTGCCCAATACAGTAGGAAAAATAATATAGGGCCACAAATAACTTCAGCATAAGGTAATTTATGACCAGTGCTATATGAATTATATAAGCAACACAAATGCAAAGGAAGGAGGAGTTGCCTTTAAAGGAGATCAGGTTTCATTATATTAATGGAATCTAAGTTGAAGGTAGAACTTTAATCTTACCCAGTTCTCTCAGGAACTTCTCAACTATTGCAATGAGTTTGCTTTCTTTTTTCTAACTCAATATTAAAATAGCATATAATAATACAGCAAAATTTGGCTATTAAAATTCAACCCTAGACAAAGCCTCAATCTACCTAATACAGGGTGATGAAAAAAAAAGACAGACATTGACTGACCTTTTTGGAATCAGTTTTTTAAAAGGGAAGAATAATATATAAGATATGATTTTACATCTATTATCCCGAGAGCTATCAATTCAGGAGCACATTGACTCCTAACAGTGTGTGCTACTTGGGAGTCCTCTCACTTGACAGGGGCGGAGTGGAAAGAGAAATGGCGACTTCATTCAATTCATGGTTCTGGATGTGTAGCCAGTGTGACCCTGGGAAAGTCACTTCCCTCTCTGGGTTTCAACCTCATTATTTAGAGAAAATAAAGCATGAACTAGACATAAAATTCCTTTGAACTCTAAATCTATGCTCTGATATTTGAACATCTATGATTCTCTCACCCCTACAATCCAAGGTTTTTCTGTAACTGGTATTTTCTAGAGAAAGAAGACTGATCCTATAATTGAGTTGATATAGGGAACTTCGGAGGCAGGAGTAGAAAAGAACAAACCAATCTACCAATGAAAATTGACACCTTCTCTGCAACCTTAATACTTAGAGAGATGCCCAGAGAACTGAGAGGTTAACTAATTTGTATGGGGTCTCACAATTAATATATATTAGAACTTGTAGGTACTTCAGCCCGGATCTTTCTGAGTTTAAGGTTGAATTTCTATTCATTATGCCATGGTTCCTCTCAGAATGTTTATACTCAAGGCAAAGGGAAGGAAGGAAGGAAGGAAGGAAGGAAGGAAGGAAGGAAGATGTAGTAGAATGGGAACCATATTCCTTCAAGCTATTTATAGTGGGGATTTTTTTTCCACTACCTTAGTGCCAATTTAAAGTTATTGGCATGAAATCAATTCAATCCAATCAACATTTTTTAAGCACCTACTATGTTTTAGAGACTACTACAAAAAACAAATATTAAAGTCATTTTATTCAAATTGCTTACATTCTGCTGGTTAGAACTAAGTACAGATAAAGTCAACACACAGTAAATAAAAGTTAGATACATCAAAGAGCAGCTTGGCATTCTTTTCCATTTCCAAATATCTAGGAAAAGTCAAAACTGGGAGAAAAATCCACACTTCTATATGAACATAAGAATGTTCTCAGCACACAAATTCCAGGGGTTAGAATAGCAATGAACCTTAGAGATTCCATCTATGCATCAATTAATAAAATGTTGGTGAGTAGTGTTGCCTATGCTGAAGGCTACACATGCTTGTTTACAGATGACACACCACTTATCATCTGTGAATAGAGAACTTTGACTGCTGAGCTGCTGGGCTGTAATTCTCAGGCTGCATATGAATGTGGAGAGAGAGGAACCTGTTTATCTGGGAGAGTTGCTGTTTACTGATTTATAATGAAAAGATCCTGAAAAAAAAATAGTTGGTGCCCTTTCCCACAATCCGATAAGCTGTTACACAGAGATAAACGGCTGCATTGAATTAAGCATGTTCGCCTATTTTTCAGTGTCAAATTTTAATTTTCTACTCCTTCAATTTCTTAGCATTGGGTTTTAAATAATGCTAAGTGTTTCTAAATTATGCAGAGCCCAACAGTCTTAATCATAATATATTCTGCTTTAAGCAGCAGGTAAATAACAAACATTAAAGCAGTGTACTTAAACATTACTCTAATTGATTTTGGAATTGCAGTTTTCAATAACTACATTGTTACTTTAAAGAGACTGTCAGATAGCTTAAAGGTCAGATAGTTGGCATGATGTTGTCAGTCTAGTGGGGTATATTCTAAGAACCACACATTCAATCTTAAAAGACATCCATTCCGTATATCATTTGGAAGCAATCTTCTCTAGAGCTGGTATTTAATTCCCATTTACAGGAGGAATACTATACACTTTTATAATACATAAAGTTGTCAGAAGAATACTAATCAGAGAAAAGAAAAAATATAATTTCAAACCATTTTGTAGGAAAACAAATGTCTGATTCACCATTTCTATAAAGGCTATTTTGTCAATACCTCTTCTAAGAAAGTCAATTTGTTCTTTTGCCCCCATCTCTACTTGTTGAAATACTACTCCTCCTTCATATGATGCCTCTTCCATGAAGTCTATCCTGATGTTCTCCAAATGATAAGTAATCTCTATTTCCTCTCTGAAGTCATTTGTGCTTATCATACTCTAATTTAAGTTGTACTCATATAAGCACATATAGTTTTCTAAGGATAATGACTTAAGGAAAGGATATTATTTATTTCTATATTTCCTACAACCTTTAGCACAATGTTGTGTACACAACAGGTATTTAATAAATGATGATTGAGTGAATGATAATATAGGAGAGATGATCAAGTCTTCTATACACACACACACACACATACATATCCTAGTAGCCAGAGACATAACTAGAGCTATTTTCACATAAAGCTAACACCTAAAGCTTGCATATTAAGTTGAGCATTCATAGAAGAAAGGAGACAAAAGATAAGGCTAGTGATTACTTGAGAGAATGATAGATCCAGGCTACTCCAGGAAGAGGCACTACTTCTTTAGACCAAAAAAGACACATAGAGAGAAAGTATTTCAAAGTCCAGGCTCTACTAAAACAAAGGTGAGGCTCTTTGGGGGAGAAGGTCTACTTCTTTGAGTTTTCTTTGTAACAGGAAAGAAAGGACCCATAAAGAAGCCCTTAAGAATTCAGGCAACAGAAAGTCAGGCTTCTCTAGGAATTGGTTGCTCTTAACCAGAGGTATCAGCTAAGGAGATAAGTATTGGAAGCTAAAAATCCAATGCCAGTATTCTCTTAGCTCAAGTTCAATTTGGGGACAAAATGAGGCACTTACAAATCATTGAACATTAAACAAAGAAGCTTACTTTCCCTAACAGAGCAAGGACATACAATAAGGATGTAGTGTCAAATAGCTTCAGTTCTGATAGACCGGACCTCCTATACCTCAATATAGAGACATCTCTGATCATCAAGTCTTCAGGGAATGGTGACTTTAGGCACTGACAGAGTCTGAGAGGCTGGGACTATAACTTTTGAAGCCCCCAGGTGATCAGGGAAGCCAGGACCAAAAAGTCCCAGAGTTAACCTTGTCATCTTCTTAGGGTAAAGCCTCCTCTCTGTGTTGTCAGTGGGAAGAAATAAACTGTCTCAGGAAAACACTTGTCTTATCTTATCAAGATTACTTTATCTCCTCTGGAATTTAGGAAGGAAAATAGCTTCCTTTAACCTGGCTGTCCCTTTCTGCCATTTATCTCCTGAGGGAAGTTTCATGAGAAAAAGAAGCCCTTCCTTCCATACTTCTCCATTAACTTGTGACCTCACTGTCTTATCCCAGCATTCTCAACTTCAGAGTGAAGCCAAGGCATTAGATATAGAGGCCTATGGACTGCTAAGAGGAGAAAATATTGATTTAGATGGCCAAGTCAATACTCTGGATATCCCATTCTAGTTACATCTCTGCTAGCCATCTACCAACTTTTAATTAAGGATAGCTTGGGGACATGGTCTCCAGATGATGTCCCAGAACCATAAATTTTGCCTTAATTTCATGCCACTAGAGCTCCTCTATCCTAAGATTTAGCAAAAAGGACCTCATGACTCTTATGGTCCCAGAGCCCCTTTACACATACCTTCCAACTTGCCAAAAAATAAAGTGAGTTTAATTTGAGGAAAGACCCTAGGTCACAGTGGAGGCTGAATAAGGCTGAGCCTCTAGTTTTTCCATAGATACCTCTAAAATGACTTTTGACCATCTCTTAAGCAAGTGAAAATGCAAAACTCTAGTCTACATACGCTGAAATCATCTCCCATAACTCTACCTATTTCTATTTCCTTCTTCCTACAAAACACTGGGGTACTAGTTTGGGGGATCATTAGCCAAGCAATGGAATGAAACTAACAAAAGTATGCTTCATTTCTCTACATGAATTCATATGTGCCCTGCTGAGAAACGCATAGAAAGCATCTCTCTTCAAACCTAGCACCTTATAAGCACCCCTTATGGTCCTCCCCATAAGCCATATTTTGTAAAAGGCAAAAAATAGATTTATTCATTTACCCATATGGGATTAAACGAGCTTTCTCTAAGATATAAATCCAGGTTTTTATAACCACACTTTCCTCATTCACATGTTGGCTTCTCTTTTTTTTGAAATACAGATCAGACTCTGAAGACAGCCTCCTACTAATTAACAATTCTTTTTATTAGACACATAAGGCAATTAATTTTTAAGAGTGACTTATTCTTCTTTATCATTAGAGATAATGATTAAAACATCTTTTCCATTCCATCGCAGTTTTGCTTCAAAGGGAGTTACACAGAGAGATCAAAGAGAAGCCAGAAATGAATATGAACCCCTGCCCCACTCAGAAAAGGAGAATTATAGCACCAACTTTAAAAAATACATATCAGTCTGGCTAATGCTCTTGAGCAGAATTCCCAAAGAGATCTGAAGTTAGTACTAAACATTCCACAGCATCTGCTGATGTCATTGCTAATGTTTGCACCCCCCCCCAAATAAACAAAACAAAACCCAGTTTGCTTATGCATCTCAGAAACATAATCCATGGCCAGCCTCATGTGGCAAGAAAGAAAAAAAAAGCAAAAGGGAGAAAGCTTGTTTATTTGAAGGGCATTGCAAACAACAGGAGGGGGGGGGAGATGTTAAAAATGTAGAATTATTTATGTTTAACAATCTAGTCTTTCATTTTTTTTCTATTTCCTTCCCTGAAGGGTCCTTTCAAAGAAGCAAATGTTGAGGCTTTATATGCATGTGCAATGTGCATTTATTAAAGCAGACATATCTGTTTAGTGATTGAAAAGTCATCCATAGTAACAATGGCACATCCCTTGTAGCAGCCTATGACTCAATCAGTTTGTGTCTGGTGGCAAAGAACCCATTTTTATACATTTGCTAACACCAGTAGTACAATAGTGACTTTCAGCATATGGACAGATCCATTGAAAGGATGGTTAATAAAGATTCATAACTGAAGAGGCCAACAAGCTGTCTTTCGCCCATTAAGTATTCTGTCAGTCATTGCCATTCACCTAAATCACCCAGTCTCTTTATTAGCAGGCTCTGATTTGCAGCAACAGTGTTTTCCTCTGGCTGTTAAAGTTAGCCTGGCATCTCAGAGGATAAAGCCAACAACCCAGGGGAACAAAATTACTGCACCCTCATTGCCCACAAATGAATCTATGCTCTCCTCCCCAAAAATATTGATGAGAGCAGAGAACTACCACTTCTGCCATTTCCTTTACTGATTTTTGTTCATTCTTTTTTCATTTCTTTAGGAATTTGGTGACAGTCTTCAGCAATCTGTTCTTCCCTTGTTCCAAGGACAGGCCAAAGGCCCAATATAGAAATGAAGTGAAAGGACTAACAGGCACATCTTGCTCTTTCCATCGATGTCTCCTTGAGGTATAGAAATAGGATCAATGAAGATGTTGACGAGGCTCCTGGTGCTTACCCTAGTGTTGTTTTCCAAGGGATTCTTACTTTCTTTAGGGGACCATAACTTTTTGAGGAGGGAAATAAAGATAGAAGGAGACCTTGTTTTAGGAGGCCTATTCCCTATAAATGAAAAAGGCACTGGAATAGAAGAATGTGGACGTATCAATGAGGATCGAGGCATCCAACGCCTGGAAGCCATGTTATTTGCCATTGATGAAATCAACAGAGACAATTACTTACTTCCAGGAGTAAAGCTAGGTGTTCACATTTTGGACACCTGTTCAAGAGACACCTATGCTTTAGAGCAATCACTGGAATTTGTCAGGGCATCTTTGACTAAAGTGGATGAAGCAGAATATATGTGCCCTGATGGATCTTATGCCATACAAGAAAACATCCCATTACTCATTGCGGGGGTCATAGGTGGCTCTTACAGTAGTGTGTCAATACAGGTAAGATTTTCTAAAGCCATGACTAAAACTCTGAACTACTCTTCTTGAAAGACTTACAAATGAAAAGGCAAGAATAGCCATTAATTTTATTGGTAGATATTAATAACACACTTGCTCATCTCTTGCCAACATCTGGTATTTTGTGTACATACTAAGAGAAATATTTCTCAATTATGAATGGAAATCTTTCAGGAGTCATGATAATGGTCAATTCTTTTTTGTTACCTTATTTTACATCATTTTCTCCTTTTAGATGAATAACAAATTAGTTCTCAGACTCAATCATCAAGTCATGAAAAATATAGGAGGAAAGGCAATATAATTAGTAGGTAAAACAAAATGGTTTGTCACTTACCTGGTAAGAGATTTTAAAAAGCTGATAATCAGCCCTCTTGCTTTTGTGAATACTGAGTAGAGAAGAGGAACAGATTCCTCAAACTCTCACATTGCTCATTTATAGAATTATAGAATTTATAACTAGAAGAGACCCTTGACAATTACGTACTTTTCCACCACATCAGTTTAACAAATAAACTGAAGACCTAGGAGAAGTGATTTCCTTAAGGTGACACAGCTAACTAGTACTAGAGGTCAAACTGGAAATCAGGTCTCCTGAGTCTTAATCCAGGGATCTTTCCATTAATAAGGTCACCATTCGAGATTTCCTTAATACCCATCAGCCTTTAAAAGCAAAATGAAAATCTCATCTCATTTGGCAATGCTTTTTTATTGAATTAACAGTCAGGTGCTCACATTCTAGATATGTAAGGTGTACCTGTGCTATACTTATCCCATATGATGTCAACCTCTCAAATTGACTATCTTTCACAGCCAAATATACTATGATGAGAAACTGTGGGATAGATGAAGCTTTGGATGCTAGTCTTGGTTCTTACATTTCTTCACTGGGCAACCCTCTGACATCTCTCTGAGCTTCCATTTCCTCATCTGCTATAGTAGAAAGAGCCCTAGATCTAAAGTCAGAAATTGTGAGTTCAAATTCTACTTCTGGGGCTTACCATCAGGATGACCTTAAGTGGGTAAGCCACTTAATGACTTCATGCTTCAGTTCCTTCACCTGTAAAATGAAAGCATAGATGAGATGATTTTTGAGGTTCCTTCTAATTCTAAAACTATAATCCTTGTGCATAAATTTAAGCTCCCTTCCTCAAAGAGAAGTGAAGAAAGCATTTCATATTTCTCATATTATAAATGTTAATAATGATGATTTCATTCATGGAGGGATGGGGAAGAATAGTCTTGTTCTATACAACATAGAGCAGTTTCAGACTTTTCCTTCTCAAAATGCAAACACAGTAGGAGTAATTAGGATAACTGGCTTTTGATAAACACTCATTACCTTCATTAGGTAGGTAGAAAACACCATACATCATACAGATCAGCATGATCCTGATAGCTGTATTTCTAAACTTAGATAACACTGAAATTGAATGTTTGGGTGGAAGATCAAACCTAATTTGGCTGTGATGCATTTCAAAGATACTTTCACTGGAAGAATTCTGGGTTTTTAATAGATGTATGCTAAAACCCCACCCCTTTGATTAGTGTGATGAGAGATTTTTCACTTCATTCCATAGCATTGGTGCTCTGCTATGCAAATGTGGCTTGGGTAACTTGCAAAGGCATTTTAAGCAAGATGTGTAAATAACTACTTATTCAAAATGAGTGTCATTACACAAAGAGGCTGTATGAGATAATAAGCAGAGAGCTAAGCTAGTCAGGAAGACCTGGGTTCTGTTCCTGCCTCTGAAACATACAGAGCTTTTTGGCCCTGATTAAATCACTTAATTCCTTGAACTCCCAAACAATTCTAAAATATAAATTGTAGAAAAGGTGTTGAGAAAATTGCTCACTGTGAGTCCTCTCTACTCATGAAATCAATGGTCCTATTCCAAAAAAGAAGAAAAAGAAGAAAGCTCTATCAGTCTGAGGCAAAAGAAGGGCAATTTCATACTTTCAGCTGCCTAGTGACCTTGAGAGTCAGGCAGCTCTTAACCAGGTGTCTATGATCTCATTATTTTTAAAAATTTTGGTAACTATTTCAATGCAATTTATTTCCTTGTCAATGCTTTGCAGTTTATTGTAGGTACTTTAAAACATAATTCTGAGAAAGGGTCCATAGGCTTCACCAGATTGCCAGGGTAGAGTTGGGGAAGAGGGGAGAAAAAGAAAGCATGACACAAAAAAAGGTTATGAATCCCTGGTCTGATATTTGGTTTTGTTTGGGTTCTTTTTTTTTAAGGGGGGGCATATCTGAATTTGTTTTTGTATTTGTTTTTTGCTCTTTAAGACTGTGGAATGCTGTTTTTTGACTTGTGGACTGCAAGTGTTAAAATGGAAAAGGGGGAGAATGACTGTTATCCTTTACACTAGAAAGGAGCAAGGGGAGAAATCTTCACAGGCTATGCCTGTTGAGGCCACTTTAGAGTCTTTCTCCTCTAGTCTCTCTTCTTTCTCTTTTCTTCCATCCCAGTCTCCAGTTTCCCAAAAGTGTGAAAGAAATAAACCCCAGGGCCCCAATGCTCTTGGGACACAGCAGGAACAGAGTTTGTCCTTGGCTGGTGAAACAGAAAGGAAGAAACTTTTAAAGGCACAACTTTGATTTAGCAGAGATTTTCTGATAAAAAGATGGAAGTTGGGAATCACAACCTAAAACTAAGTAGAATCACTATCTCCTCTGCCATTCCAAGGAAGCGAGGTAGTACAGTAGGAAGATAGCTGGTACAGTAGTTAAAATGCTGGTCCTCAATTCATCAAAGAAACTATCCTGGATCCCATTTTTATATAACCTTGACTATTCTCACAATCATTATTATGGTAAATGATCCAATTAAGTAAGGCAGCTGTTAAAATGCTAGCAAGTAACAGTTTAAGGCATATATTAGGGGCATTTGTGTTTTAATCAAAATTTCTCTTAGATCAAAAAAGCCCTTGAGCCCCAAACAAATGAATCTCTATTGGTAGAATTTAAGGTATTGCGACACAAAAGCAGAAGAGATTCAAAAGAGAAACATCTTCCAGGAATTGTTCAGATTCTCACCATAAATGGGGACTATTTACTCTGTCTACTGTCTTAAGGATTTTGTACTGGGATATCCTCTCTACCCTCCCATGACTGGTATGGTCTCCATCCTCACCTCTGTCTCATAGAATCCCTAAAGATGCTGCTGAGTGGCCAAGTGTGATAATCTGTTAAGAAGAGCAACTTGTGAAGAAGCCCAGTATTTGGAGATCAACTCATTTCTCCCAATACTCAAGCAAAGAAGGCAATAATCTCTCAACCTTGTAGCTTGCAAAGGAAAAGCCAGAAACCTTTCTGGAAAGAATATGACCCTAATTTAACACTTATGAGGCATGGACATGACCATAGTCAAAACAAATTATGAAGGACAAGCCAAGAAGACATGAGAATTAAAGGGAACCAGTATTCTCTGGAGTATGGAAGCTAGTGCTTCCCTCCCAAATTATCTCCTATTTGTTTTGCATATGTATAGATACATACATGTAAGATATTTCTCATTTACACATATATTTAGAAAGGCAGCATGATGTAGTGATAGAAAGCTCTACTCAGAATCAGGAAGCTCTCAGTTCAAATCCTGACTCTTGGGCAAGCTGGCTATAGTTGGATCAACTATTAATGCTCTTTTTTTCTTTTTTTGACCCTTACCTTTTGTCTTAGAAGTTCCAAGGCATAAGAATGGTGAAAGCTAGGCAATTGAGATTAAGTGACTTGCCCAAGGTCACACCTCTAGAAAGTGTCTGAGGTCACATTTGAATACAGGACCTTCTTTTTCAAGTTCTGGTTCTCTCTTCCACTGAGACATCTAACTGCCTCTATATTTTCCTATTCTTAGGTGTAATAATTGCAGAGGAAGCTTTAACCTCCACTGATAGAGAGCTTCCTGACATAGAATTTCCTATATCGGTGAAATCACAGGTCTTATCAAAAATATTTTATGTAGAAAGATAGCTGGATGAATAGATAGAGAGATAGAGAGATAGATAGACAGACAGACTGACTAGGCTAAATGTAAGCTTCCTAAGGGCAGGGAGGCTGTCATTTTAGTCTTTGTATTCCCAGCAACTAAAACAGAATAGTGGGTACTCAGTACTTGTTATTGGGCTGATTGATTGGTCCTGATTATGCACTATCTCAGAAATATGAGACAGTAGCCTTTTCAATCCATCCTGCATTAATATCCTCTTGATGACTCCTGTTGACTTTCTGAGTCTTAGCTGAGAAATTACTTTGCCTTAAAATGAGGGGGGAAAGATGCAGGGCAGGGGTGAAACTGTAGTGGAAATATAATAGCAATCTTCGATCACATCATTTTAAAAAAATTCTACCCTTCTAATGGCAACACATGACCCCAAATCTGACAGCCTTTTCAGACAGAAAACCATCTATATAGAGCACTTAGATGCTAAGAAAACACTTAAGCATCTTTGCTTTTGTGGTCAGGTCATTGTATTTATAATCTCCTTCATCTGGCCTGGGTTGCTTTATCAGCCCAGTTGCTTCAGGGGGCTCTTTCTTTCCAGCTTCCTCTTCTTTCATTATCCTCCCACCAGAGTAAAAGAATTCTCCAGGAAGTCAGCAAAGAAGATGTCCCCTGCTGAGTTGGTTCATACAATAGGCAGTTTTTACAGATAGTGAAAACTGCATGAGACAGTGGAATTCTTAATGATTTGCTGGGTTAAGCTGTATCACCATTGATGAAAAACTGGGTAATTATTTTCCTGATGCTCTTATTAAATAAGACAAACCACTCAGCAGCATGTTAGCTATTCTCTCTCTCCTCTTCTCTTTATCTTTTAAATACTGGATTTTAATGTAACATTCGATGAAAGTAACTCTCAAATCCCTGTTTTATCAGAAAATATACATGGTGTCTATTCACCTCATTTATTAATAAGCTTCTTTCTAAAGGACTTTAAAGTCTGTGTCCTGCTTTACTCCATGTGCCTGCAATCTCATACACTTCAGGGGAAAATGGTATGCATTTCACAGAGGAAATAATTAAGCCTCTTGCCTGTTAGCCAAGCAATTTTCTACCCAGTAATAAATTTGAGAGAGCTTATCATAGACCATCAGGATACCATGAGTTAAATGTCTACAGTTGTCCATCCATAGGATCTCCTTAAATATTCTACATGGCCACGGAAAGTATTTTCTCTTCAGTATCCCCTACCTAGCAAGAATATATTGGTGGATTATAGATTATGACCTGTCCAAAGAATTACTCTGAAGGTAGTCTCACGGTAATTTTGGAAGTGTTCGAGAAATGACATGAAACAAAATGAGAGATGGGCATTTAACCAAAAAAAACTCTCTTTTCCACTCAAATAGACATGTCTAGAATGGTTATTGCCATACATTAATGAAGTACTAGTACTATAAAATAAAGAAGGAAATGGCAAACCACTCCAGTATCTTTGCCAAGAAAATCTCGAATGGGGTCAGATGTGGGGACAGCTAGGGGGCTTAGTAGATAGAGCAATGGGTCTGGCATTAAGAAGACCTGATTCTTACTAGCCTCAGATTCTTACTAGCTTTATTACTCTGAGCAAGTCATTTAGATTTTATTTGCTTCAGTTTCCTCATCTGTAAAAGAAAGATAATAGCCACCTCTACCTCCTGGAATGATTGTAAGACCAGTATTTATCAAGCTAACTAATAATAATAATAGAAGCTAGCATTTATATAATATTTTAATGTTTTCAGAGTGCTTTACAATTATCTCATTTTTTTTTAACAAAAACCCTAGGAAGTAAGTGCTATGATTTCCATTGTACAGATAAGAAAACTGAGAGATAGACTAAGTAATGTGC
Source organism: Gracilinanus agilis (assembly GCF_016433145.1). Classification (NCBI taxonomy): domain Eukaryota; kingdom Metazoa; phylum Chordata; class Mammalia; order Didelphimorphia; family Didelphidae; genus Gracilinanus; species Gracilinanus agilis. The sequence goes on from NC_058134.1 coordinate 168,059,008, forward strand.
CTACAATCACATAGTTAATAAATGTCTAAGGCTGAATTTGAACTCAGGTCTTCAGTACTCCAGGACTAGCTCTCTATAATTACACCACCTTGCTGCTTCTTAAAAAGTCAGCCTTAAAGCAGTATATGAATACTAGTTATTAATAGTATTATTATTAGCTTGATTAGTCAATTAACAAGTGCCTATTATGTGACAAAGATTAATAAATATACAAATGAAAAAATGAATGAAAGAACCAAGTTACTCATTAATTACTATAGTACAATATGGTAGCTTGTAAATAGCAATTAGTTAGGATCCTGAATATAAAACTCTCCTCTGATTCAGGCAATAAGTTAGCAAACCTTGACTGAACATGTACTCGGACAAAACATTGTCCTAGGTGCTGAGAGGGTGAGATGCCAAGGGAGATAGGGATTGTGAAAGATGGTGATGGAGAGGGAACGTAAGCCGGGCATGAGAAACAGTTTACTGAAGTGCATAAAGGTGAAAGATGGAACGTCAGGTTTAGGAAATAACTAGTAAGCAGTTAGGTTTGGCTGAAATAGATAGTGTGTGAAGGGGAATAATAAACAATAAGGTTTTGAAGGGCCTTAAATGCCCCACAGAGAAGCTTATATCATAGTGATGTTATTATTTTTTAAATCATCTTCCTTCCAAAGAGTTCAGGGCATTCCTACAACATTTATTCTTTCGGCATCTTTAAGAAATATGAAAAAAAGAGTTTGTTCTCCATTTTACAAATGAAATAATTCAAGTACAGAAAAGTCATATTCCTATGACTCAGTTTACTCAATTATATAATTTAAAGACTAGCATGATATGATCTCTAAGGTCACTTCTAATTCCAACATTCTATACACCATCTATACAAGGTATCCAAGTCATAAGGCTAGAGTTTTCTTTAGTACAGAATACTATCCTCCCCATCCAAAAAAAAAATGATCCTATGAATTATTTGACAATATATTTCTTTCCTAAAGTGAATCATTATATATTTCAAATCTGAGTATTTTCATTATGAAAGTAGATACATCAAACAAAAACAAACAATATATTATAAAATATGGTTCAGGATCAAGATATGAAGATCAAAGACTTGTAGAACACTAAGAGATCATATACCTGTATACTATGAGTACTTTTGTAACATTGGGGTCCTGAAAATTAGTAGAACTCTGGCTCTGCCATCTCTTGTTATTTTTCCCTTTTTAGTACAATCTGGTTTTGGTAATGAATTCTGCAAATCACCATTTGAACTCCTAGAAGAACAACTTTCTCTCTTTACAAACCATGAAACAATAAATCTAATGACCAGAGCATTTAATGAAGGTATACGGCATCTGCCCCAACTCCAGAAGAATCTTAATAGTCAGAACTGTAAGTAATATAAATAACAAGAGGGAATCAATAGCAGTGTCATTCTATACTCCATACCCAAATGAGTAAAACCTTTCCAGGCTCTAAGGAGAGTGTAGTTCAATCATCACTTAATTCTTAGTAATTCTCCCAGCAAAGCACGAGAAGCAAAGACTCATTTCAGAACTCATACCTTGTAGTAGAAGCTTAAATATCAATGCCATATGTCCTCTAGAGTTCTGTGAAAGCTTGTAGTTCATAGATGCCTCTCACCTTGGTTGTGGAGTCCCTGGGACACCATCTTCAGAGATATAATGGCAGCATAGCTCTACATGTTCCCTCTTTGGTCTCCTAGTCCAGCTACAACCTGCATATTATCTACCAGGATTCTCAGACCCAAAGCCCTGACTTCTCTGCTTCTTTTCCTCCCATCACTTTTCCCCAAAGCTTCCTTTTGCCTCCTCTTTCAATTTTATGCCACATATCCATAGTCTCTGCATCTACCCACAAAGCTCCAAGGGAGTTTTGCCTCCTGGAATTTTCTTCAGTGAATAGCATCAAACTTGCATCACCATTGTAGGTCCTTGAAGCCATGCTAGAGAACTCCTATTAGAGTATGGGTTCTTAAACTCTCTGTGTATGATGGACCCTTTTGGTGACCTAAAAATGACTCTGAATAAGATTTTTATATGATTTATATATTATATTATATAATAATAATCTTACATAAGAATCATATTGAAGTATATAAATTTAAACATGTAGTATTACCAACCAATTATATTGAAATAAAGTTATTAAACAAATTTAAGCTTATAGACCCCAGTTTCAGCACCCCCACATAAAGGATAAAGGCATTCCTTGCCCATGCTATACTTAATCCAAAAAGATTAGACTTGCTTAGTAGAATATCATATCCTTGATGTTACAGACTTCCATTTTTTCAAATTCCCTGAATCTGAAATACCACCATACCTGCATAAAGTATTCATCCAAACGAATGCTTGTTCATTTTTCTAGGATATATTAATAGAATAGAATTTAATAGAATTAATAGGATAACAGCCAGACAGCTTCTATTCCAATCCTCTCAGTTTACAAATGAGGGATCTACAGCCTACAGAAGATAAGTATCTTATTCAAAATCATACAGTTAATTAGTGGCAGAGTTGGGATTTGAACCCAGGTATGACTACAAATTCATTTCCCCATGTTTAGGACCCTTTCGACTTTTCTCTCAAAATGATCAGAGGAAGAAGTGGTGAGAATCAGAGAACACCATAAAAAAGGAAGTTGATATCTTAATAAATAACTAATGATTTTTATAGAGTTAATAATTAGTATTCGGTTAAATAATTGACTAACTAGAGCAAAAGGCAAGAATAATTACCAAATTAAAAGAAGGAACAAAAATGGCAAAGAACTTCATTTAAATATTGTAACTACCATCTACACCAGTAATTCTCGAATTGGGCGCTACCACCCCCCTGGTGGGTGCTGCAGCAATCCAGTGAGGTGGTGATGGCCACAGGTGCATTTATCTTTCCTATTAATTGCTATTAAAATTTAAAAAAAATTAATTTCCAGGGGGCTAAGTAATATTTTTTTCTGGAAAGGGGGCAGTACACCAAAAAGTTTGGGAACCACTGATCTACCCTATTTAAACAGTCAACTTCCAAAAATGAGGGAAATTGACAAAAAGCAATGGCATTAGATATCACTATTTCTTAAAAAAAATTTCACTTATAAATAAGTCATCAGGACAGTCAAAAGATCCCAGAAGTCTCCTCAACCAGCAAACACTTAATCTCTCTTCCAAGCTGAGAGGGATAAAAACTGATGGCAACACCCATTTGCAATCCAAGCCCATTAGCAAAACATTATAAAGGAAAGAAGACTGTGAGTACTATCACCTCTCAAAAGAGCAAAAAGCAATTGAAGGGAAAACAAGATAATGGAGAGTCTAGTAAGAGTTCAAGCTAAGCCACATCCCCTGAGAGCATTTTCAGATGGAACCATAAGGAAAATTAGAAACATATATGAAATGGAAAAAAATCTGTTGACTTGATATAGTGATCTCTTCTTATAAATGGTGATAATGGACCTACCACATTTAGATTCTGCCACCTCTGTCCCCAGTATGCCATGTGAGGCATAAATACTATAGAATTTAAGAAAATAAAGTTAAGAGAAGTGGTTGGAACTGACTAAGTATGTTCTGCAAAAATTGTGCTGGAGGGAACATAATTTGGAAGACTCTCAGGGATTGATTTTTAAGATCTCAAAGAAAGGCCCCAAAAGGGTGGAAATAATCATGGATGTTACTTCTGCTTTTTACAAAAGAGATTAAGAAGGTGTTAGCAAGCAGGGGACTATTATGTCTGTTATTCATCTCCATATAATGTTTATGAGAGTACTCTATGCACACATTGCAGAGATGCTTGACGAAAATATGAGGGAATAGGAAAAACTTTGAAGATGAGTTTCTATAGAAGACAATACCTTTTCTACAGTTATATGATTTGCCACCTGATAGATTCATGGTTATATTCTATTACTATTAACTCTTTGTATTTTACTTATTAATTTTCAAATAACATATGACTCAATGAAACAAAATGCATTTTAAAGATTTCTCCTATGTATATCTGAAAAAATTCAAGATCCCTGAGCAGAAGATGAATGCGCTCAACAATTCCTGAAGCCTGACAATAAATGAAATGTGATACTGAGACATGGGTTCAGCTAAGGTGTTTACTAGTGGAATGGAAGGGGTCATGATATAAGTCTTTCACGTAGTCCCAACAAGAGGATTCATTATTAATGGCAAAGTTTCTCTTTGAAGGTAGCATTTTGTAATTGGCTTGACCATCCATAATAGAAAAAAGTAGTTGAAAAATTATTATTTTCCAGCCTATAATATGCCAGTGGACAATCCCTCTAATTTGTTTGTAATCATCAATATCCATAGTTCTCTATCTCATCTTTTTCAATTTCTCTGACTTTCCCCCTGTCTACCTGTCTGTCTCTCTATCTCTCTTTGGATATATGTGTGTATACATATGTATATGGATCCATTCAAGAGTGTAGATAGTTAAATGTACAAACATACACTCACACTTATATGAGATATTGTGGCATAGTGTACAGAGAACCGAGCTCAGGATAAGGAAGGCCTGAGTTCAAGTCCTTCTTCTAATGCATCCTGGCTAGGATAATCTGGGCAAGTCACATAACCTCTTGATCCCCACACAACTAAGACTATACACTGTAGAGCAAATACTGTATTAGTAGAAGAGGAAATATGTATGCACATATGGTATATATTTTTGGTTTTGTTTTTCAATATACACACTCATAGTAGATAGGGTACCAGATGGAGCCAGGAAACTCTATATTCAAGTCCTGTCTGACTCATAATACCTGTGCAAACACAAATTCAACCTCCTAGAACCCCCAGGTCACCCTCTAAGACAAATGCTGTGGAGAATTTATGGACAATCATGGATAAGAATAACACATTGATGAGAGGACATAGAAGAAAGGGTTGAAATCAGTGTAGGAAGTAATCATTTTGATAAAATTGTGGATTCATCCAAATATCAAAGTATTTTTTCCATTGTCTTTCCCTAGCTGACTTCTTTAAAAAATAAACTTAACTTCTGTCTTAGAATCAATACTAGTCAGTTCTAAGGCAAAAGTGTAGTAAGGTCTAGGCAATTTAGGTCAAGCAATTTGCCCAGGTTCACACAGCTAGGAAGTGTCTGAGGTCAGATTTGAACCCAGGACATATTGTTTTTAGACCTGGTTCTCAATCCACTGAGCCACCTTGCAGACCCATTTCCCTGGTTTTCAATGCTAACATGGACTGATTGATTTATTCAACCCTACCTGCTTTGAAGTAAATGGTAAAATGCACAATTAATCAATCTCTCTGGGCCTTGGACTAAGTGAAGAACGGTCCTTTTTACTTCAATGACACTAGTGACAATGCATAATAGTTTTGTTCAGACACCCCCAGCTAGGTAAAAGCTTTTTTAGGCTAAAGAGATTGAAGCAAGCCTGACATTCCAGAAGGACTGCCTAGAGGGAAAGGAAAGGCTTTGGCTTTATCCTTGACCAATTCTTCTCTTTCCTCTTTGACAAGTCTTGGTCTTCTGGAGCTTCTAAAGATCTAGAAGATTTGAAACTTCCTTAAGGGGAGCATCTTGAGTATCCCACAAATGAGAGGAAAGGTCTTTTAGGAACCAAGATCTTTGACTTATCCTTTGCCACATGTGCTAAGTTTGAACTCACTTTTCCTTAGATGCTGTATTTACTTGTAAGAGAGCATATCATAGACTTTTGAGGAAATGTTTTGTACCAACTTTTGTATCTGGCCACACATCAAAGACACCAAGGTTATCCACTATATCCCAGAACATCACCCATGGTCCTTACTTTTATCTTCCACTAGACTTCAATGTCTCTGAAAGAGGGAATGAAGTAATGATATGAGGTAACTCTGTCTCACTTAAATTCAATTCACTTGCAAATCAAGACATCACCCTGTGATGTTACTGATCTTAGAAAAGGAAGCATGAATAACAGCAGCAATAATCATCATATGAGTTCATAGTTTGAGCTACTGTTCACATCAAGGGTTGTATCATCAAATGCAAACTCCTCCCTCTCTTTTAGATATTGTGGTTTCACTTCCAGTAAGATAATTATAAAAGTATAACTTGTTTTCTCTCTGCTTTGAGGTTAATTTGTTCCTGAATTAATCTCCATTCTGTCATGCCTTTATTTGGAGGACACACTGTAGAATTCAAGAGGTCTATGCCAAGCCCATTGTTCAAAGCACAAGAGAGGTCCCATCCATTATGGAATAGAAGCCACTCCATTGCTGTCAGAATTAGTGCTTTGTATTACCCAAGCACAGTAAAGATGGGAATGGAATCCAAAAGTGTAGCAGCATCTGAGAAATCACCAAGTGCTCAATATTGTAGTTATAGATTAAAAGGGAAATTAATTAAAATCCAAACTCTGTTTTTTAGTAATAGAATGAAACATTATTGGCACAATGTCCTTCTCAAAACTGCAATTAAATGTGTACCTTGTTGGTTTGTCTCTATCAATATATCTCTTTCTCAGTATTTTGATTGGGAAATAGCTTATATTTTGTAGTTTGTACTAATCAGGTTCTATTAATTGCACGCTCTAAGAGAGAGGGGTTTGCCTTTTACTAAAAAAAAAAAAGATTAATTTAACCCAAAACATGAAATATTTCCCCACTAGTAGACTTTTGGGATTTAAGGACAGGGTTTCTCAAATCCCTGCCATTATACTGAAAACAAGTATTGATGCTCCAGGCAATATAGCAGTGAGACACTGAACACTACTGTTGTGATGTCACTGTTTTTGACATTACCACCTGGCATATTATGGAAATCCCTCTGCTATTAGCTACAAAGTCCAGATTCTTGCCAGATATTTGGCTTTACATGACAGTAAGGAGAAATACAAAGAACAAAAGGGAAAAAAATGATAGTGGCTTCTCCTAGAATGGCATTCCAGAGAAAAAGTCTTTCTACTCAGTGATCATAACATGTCTTCTAATTGGCATGATATTTCATGATACTTGCTGTCATGGAACAAAACTCAATTTGTAAGGCATGTTTTCCTGTGGTTGGCTTGTTCCTTCTGGGCACAATAACTAAAACTTGGACAGGTATCATCATTGTATGGTAGTGCCTTCTGGAGCACATATCTGGCAATTAACCTCTCTCCAGGTGTGGCTGTCAGATAAGTGATAAAGCACAAGATCAAGTCATTTGAATAGGCTTTGTGTAAGTGTAGTGCCCAGCTGGCAAGTACACATTTCTAGAACTTATTTGAGTTACCTTTTGGAGAAAGGTTTAAAGAAACACAGTGCTTGGGTACAGATGGGTGTCTTCTGTTAATTCCAACTATAATTGATCAATCAGACTATACTTCCCACTTCAATTTTAAAGAAATACTTTAACTTCCCACCTATGGTGCTTTCAGAGACTGAAAAGCCCTTCAAACTTACTTTAGAACCAGTTTTGGTATCAAATACCAAAAGGTCATGGATTCAAATCTTGTTTCTTACACTTAATAATTGTTCCATTATAGTTGTATAGGGGGTGAATATTGATGGTAGATGGGAGGGTATCTACTATTCTGAACCTCCACTTTCTTGTTTTAAAATGAAGATAAATTAGTACCCACAACCCCAAGGGTAGTTGTTCAGATTAAATAAAATAATGTATGTAAATGTACTGCTATATAAACAATCCTTTCTCAGAATAACATTTTAAAACATATATCACTACCACTACTGATGATAATAATAATATAATAACTAACATTTATTTAGCATTTAAATTTTACAAAACAGTTTATGTATGTCATCTCATTCAATCCTCAAAACAACCTTGTAAGATAGATGCTATTATTTATACCCATTTTACAGATAAAGAAACTGAGTATGAGAGAGGTTTAATGACTTGGCTAGGGTCACACAGCTAGTAAGAGCGATATGAACTCAGTTATTCCTGACTAAAAGTGCAACTATCCACTGCTTCACCTAGCTGTCACAGAATTGCAAAGGAAATCAATTTTATTGTAATTCAATTATCAAAATATTTTTCATTAAGTTCACAAACTCTAAATTAAGAACCTCTTCCAAAGGGTCTTTCTGCTTCTGCAGCAGATATAGTATCCTTTCTTTGTTGAATATTGCTCATTTTTCACTTAAGAGCTAGTTTTAAGCAAGGTCTCATTTTTCCTTTTTTTTTCCCATTGTTTTAACTTTCCACCTCAAATCAACAAGATGACCCAAAAATCAAATTGTTGCTTTCCTTGCTTACCTGTTTGAGACCTTATGACTTTCTTTCCTATTGCAATGACTATAAGGGTGACAAAAGTTACCCATATACCTTTACTCCCCTGACATTCCTCTCCTTTCTAAGGGCTCCACATTAGTAGGAACCATCATTTCTATGAGCTAAGGTAGATTTTTCAAATGCTCTAGACTATAATGTCTCTATAGAGGAGTTGTTTCTTTAATCAAAAGACCTGAATGTCCTATGGATAATTGGAGGAAAGAAGTGTGTATTATTCATGCTATGAAAATCAACCAATGTAAAAATATACCTTCAGTTGTTAGATTCATAATAAAAAGGTTTTTTAAAAAATTTAACTTTTTTTAAAAATGTCTTAAGGTACCCATTACTGCCATTAAAACCAGCAGGTAAGAAGGGAAAGTAAGCAACAATTTCAGATTGTTATGGACTTGATGCCTTGCTTCTCATTAACTTCAAGAAAAAAAGAATTTCCAAATGTCTGTTAGGCTTGTTTTTGAGCCCATTTCTGTTGATTTTCTGGTGGCTATTGTTTGCTTTTGCTTTATTTTCATAAAAGACATTTTTCCTTGAACTATTCAGAATTGAGATCTGTCAATGAAATCTTCTGAGTTTATTAGAGTTTAAGAATTTCCAATGAGTTGTCCTCTCTAGCCCCTGGAAAGTTCTTTTGGAAGGATCTTTTTCTGAAATATCAATGAAGACACAAGAATTCTGTAGCTCTTGGAGAGAGGAATGTGCCAAAGGGTTAAAAGTAGAATAGGACCTCCTTGAGATCTCTTTATCATTTCTGATAATCTGATAAGGACAGTTTAGTTGATAAGGAAATAAGGATGGAACAAGGGAGTTGTCTTTTACCTCATGAGTCCAGCTCTGGCTCCAGGAGCATGGAGCTTATTATATATATTTCAAGACTCATTTCACACAAAAGAACCGCCCCCCCCCCCCCGGAAACTTTGCAGATGCGCAGAAGTTACAAATTATGTCACATCAAAACACAAAACATTGGCTTCAGAATAGACCAAGGCCTAGGCTGAATTTTGACTGGTTTCTTATCAGGAAGCCAAGTTGGGGAGTATCCCTCTCAGGGTCAAATTGCCCCCCGCTAAGATTTTGGCCTTGGCTATACCAGGCAGCAGCATTCCTGGTCCAATAAGGCCATAATACTTTTCAACAATAAATCACAAGGATCACAAAAGGGGTCAAAAGAGGAGTCTCAGATTTTTATCTATTCTCTTATTGGCTTCCCACAGGACCTGACTACAAGAAAGTTGTCTTTGGAATCTTTTATGGCACAGCTCTTTTCTTTTCTTTTAGAGTTCTCTTTCTCTCAAATCCTTCATAACCTCACCTCATTCCCTAGCCTCACTCTCCCAGGTGATCTTTCCTGCCTTGATCACAACCCTCTAGAAGAAAGCCCATCTGATAACCCTGGGTGGAAAGATCTGATAACTGGGTGGGAAGATATTTTGCTCCTACCAGAATCATAGTTTTTCTGATGCCCATGAAATGATGCTAGTTAAGGCATTCCATTCCAGGTCTGGATAAGGCAGTCTCGGGGAGGAGTTGCCAAGAACCAGGAAAGAAAAAAGCCCTCCTTCAGTTTTAAGTGTTAATCCAAATGGAACTGGACATTCTTTTTCTAAGGGACAATGACCAGACATTTTTTTTTAGCACAAAATAAAATGACAGTGTAGTGGAAAGAATACTCTCAAAAAGCAAAATATCCAGATTATCCCCTTACCTACAAAACATACAATTTATACATATTCCATTGGCTTCCTGGTCAGCATTATAATTGAGCATATTCTGGCCAAAAGAACTTCCTCATAACAGTGAACACTTGCCAAAAGAAAAAGGGCTAGAAACTTGAAAACTTCTGCAAAATTTAAGATGATCTCCAGTCTATTCTAAATTCAGAGTGTAAACAGAAAAATGCCTGATCTTTTTTTAACAATATCAGAACATATTCAACCAGACAACTTATGTTTTTCAGGTATGTCACACTGAGAGGCTATATAGATATTCTAATGGTTATAATATTGTTAAAACTTTTTTTTCTCATACTCCTCTATTAGGATTGTGTTCAGAGGCCATTTTAAAGTCTCTTAAAAAATCAGTTTTACTTCTAGAATGAACATTGTTGATCCCAAATAACATTCTTCAAATTAATTGCCCTTTAAATTTGCATGATTTGACACTGAATGACCTCTTAATTCTTCTAAGAATCCCAAATCATCCCTCACAGTATGAAATTTTGCTGCCATCGGCAATATTAAAAAGAATGTGCCAGATTCTAATATCAATTCCCAAACACAGTGCCTATAACCTTTCTGCTTTACACTGATAGAGTTCAGAGAGGTTTGAAACAATATTCTTCACTGGGCCCTATCAGTTTCAAATTAAAATATTTTTCAAGTGTCAGATATTCTGGCATTTTCATAGATTTACAGAATCTTGGAATTCAAAGAGACCTTAAATCTCAAGTACAACTTAGCTCTTCAAAAGTACAATGGCTTGCCATAAAAATATTATCAATTGTTAATGACATCAAAAATTAACAATAATTATTGCTGTTGAAGATGAATTGCCAGTTTGCATAATTTGCATAGGGCCCAACTCTCAAATTCTGTGATTTTATGATTCTATTATTTATTTATTTGTTTTTCTTTGATATTTTATTTTCCCAATTACATGTAACAACAATTTGCAACATACATTTTCCAAAGTTTTAAGATCTACATTGTCCCTTCCATCCTTCCCTCCCCCTCCCAGAGTTGGTAAGCAATTTGATCCATATTATACACATATTATCTTCCAAAACGTACTTCCATAATGATTATTGTTGTAAGAGAATACTCATATAACCTCAAAACCCCAAAATAAAAACACAAATAAACTAAAGTGAAAAAATGATATGCTTTGTTCTGCATTCCAATTCTAACAGTTCTTTCTCTGGGGGTGGATAGCATTATGTAGCATTATCCTGGATCACTGTATTGCTAAGAGTAGCTAAGTCTTTCACAGTTGATCATCATAAAATAATACTGCTATTGTGTACAATTTTTTCTTTGTTCTGTTTATTTCCCTCTGCATCAGTTCATGTAGGTCTTTCTAGCTTTTTCTAAAATCATCCTGCTCATCATTTCTTATAATGCAATAATATTTAATCACCATTTTATACCAAAATTTATTCAGCTATTCCCCAATAGATGGACATACCCTCAATTTCCAATTCTTTTCCACCACAAAAAGAACCACTATAAATATTTGTGTACAAGGAGATTCTTTTCCTCCTTTTTTATCTTTTGGACTATAGACCTAGTACTGGTATTATAGCATCAAAGTGGTAGGCACAGTTTTAAAGCCCTTTGAACATGTTTCCAAATTGCCCTCCAGAATGGTTGGATCAGTTCAGAATTGCATCAGCAATGCATTAGTGTCCCAACTTTGCTATGGCCCCCTTAACATTTATCACTTCTTAACTGTCAATTTTGGCCAACCTGAGAGGTGTGAGGTGGTGCCTCAGAGTTGCTTTAATTTGCATTCCTCTAATTAAAAGTGATTTAGAGCTTTTTTATATGATTATTAATAATTTCTTACTCTGAAAACTGTTTGTTTATATCCTTTGACCATTTGTCAATTAGGCAATGACTTGTATTGTTATAAATTTGACTTAGTTCTCTATATATTTTGGATATGAGACCTTTATCAGTGAAATTTACTGTAAAGAACTTTTCCCAGCTTGTTATTTCCCTTCTAATTTGGTTACATTGGATTTGTAAAAAACAAAAACAAAAACAAAAACAAAACTTTTAAATTTAAAGTAATCAAAACTATTCATTTTATATCTCATTATGTTCTCTATCTCTTGTTTGGTCATAAATTTTTCTCTTCTACATAGATCTGACAGGTAAACTATTCTATGTTCCCCTAATTTACTTATGATATCACTCAATCCTTTCTACAATATTCCCATCTTCATGCCTTTGTACTAACTGACCCTCATACTTGGAATGTGTTCCCTACTTCCCTCTAACTTTAAGAATCCCTATTCTTTTTTCAATATTCTTCAAGAGTTAACTTCTACATGAGGCCATTCATCATTCTCCCATTTACTTATGGTCTTTTGCCCATGTTCAGCAAGCAATTTCATTTTATCTATTTGTAGATTACTTTATATATCCATTTCAATTCCTAAGATAAAATGCAAGCTTTGGGGGATAGGGGACTATTTGTTCCTCCTGTTTTTGTTTCCCCAGTGCCCAGCAACTGGCACATAGTAAATGCTTACTAAACTCTTGGGGACTGATTGATCCTTGATGGACTTTACTTAAATACTAAACAGAATAGAGAATTCTGACAGAACATACCATCCATTTTTGGACAGCTCTTATTGTTACAAAGTTCTTCCTTATATTGAACCAAAATCTATCTCCCAGTAACTACCATCCTGGAATTGCCTAGATAAAATATTTAGTCACTCTATTATATAATAGATTATAAAGTTCTTGACAGTAGGAATAGTTTTATTTTGTCTTTGTATCCCCAGTGCCTAGCAAAGCACTAGTACTGGAGATACAAGGTTGTTCTTTATAATTAACTACACTCCCATTTCGATCTTTGTGTATGTGTGATTCTACCTTCACTGTTATAATCATTGGCTATATTGCTTCTCTGACTCTCCTTAGTTCACTTTGTGTCAGCTCATATAGGGATTCCTATATTTTTCTGTACTCGCCATGATGATCACCAGAAATATTCCATTACATTCGTTTATCACAATTTGTGTAGCTATTCCCCAATTCATAGGCTTCTAATTTATTTCCAGTTCTTGCTAAAAAAATTGCCAAAATAAATACCTTGTTATATATGGGGCCTTTCTTCTTGTCAATGTATCTCATTTGATTCTAATAGCATCTTTGTAAAGCTCAGTGTAAGTAGTATTATTCCCCCATTTTAGAGATGAATGAAGTGGAGTTTGGTGAGATTTAGGCAAAACTAGAACTACTACCATATATCCTAATTTCTGGTCTGAGTGTAAACAATACCATGTTCTTAGACTATTCTACTATTAATACAGCCTAAGACTACAATAGCTTTTTAGCTGCCACTCTATATTAGAAGCACATATTAAGCTAGGGGATGAGTAAAGCCCCCAGGCCTTTTTATATGAGCTGCTGTCAAACCAAGTTTCTCCTCTGTACTTAGGTAATTGATTTTTCTAACTTACATGTAGAGCTTTATATCATCTTTCTTAAATTAAACCTTGTTGGTTGCAGTTCATCTTTCTTGCTCCTCAAGATCTCTTTCATTCTTGATTCAGTTATCCATTCTATTAGCTATCCTGTACATACAAAAAACTGGAATGTTCTTTTTTACATCTAAGTCATTGACTAAAATGTTGAGCATGGCAGAGTCCCTTGCTTGTCACTAGAGACTCCTTTCCAGATTGGCATTGCTCAATTAATCAACAATCTTTTGGTATTATTGTTTAGTTAAAAATCCATACAACTGTATTGTGTTTAAGCATATATATCCACTGCATTATTCATTCATTCATAAATAAGGTATTGGGTTCCTACTAAATATAAGAAGCAGCTAAGAGGCACAGTGGAAAGAGTGTCAGACCTGAAGTCAGGAAGATTCATCTTCATGAGCTCAAATCAGGACTCAGACACTTACTAGCCATGTGACCCTGGGCAATTAACTTAAACCTGTTTGCCTCAGTTTCCTCATCTGTCAAATGAGCTAGAAAAGGAAATGGCCTTTTCCAGGATAATTCTACTATTCTATTTAGCAATGTCTCAGCACTAACATATGCAGAGATTTGTACAACTGCAGTTACAACAATAGACCAATTATCCCACTTTGGGTTCCACAAAGATGTCTATAAACCCCATTGTCCATAAACAAAATGTATTTCCTGAGAGATTTCATGAAAGAGACTTTGTTTCCAACACTTTTGTTGAAATCCAGTTATATTATATCTGTTATGTTCCAGAATAATAAATATCATCAAGAAAAAAGTAGGGTAGTTTAGCAGAATTGATTCTTAATGTATCCTTGCTCACTCTCATTAATTCTTCTCTAAATGCTTACAAACTCTGTTTGAATTAGTGAATAATCATTTATTAGTCTGTAGTTTCCAAATTTTAATTTCTCCTCCATTTTGAAACTCAAGATGGAGACCAAGTAACTAAGTGGTACAGTGGATAGAATGTTTAGCTTGTAGTCAGGAAGACTTAAGTTTAAATCCCTTCTCAGACATTTACTAGCTATGTGAACCTAACCTAGTCTTTAACTTCTCTCAGTTTCCTTCAATGTAAAATGAGAGTGTTAGATTTGATAGCCTTTACAATTTCTTCCAGTTCTAAATCTGTGACACTATGTTCATACAATTTTCTATGACCTGTGTTTGATCTACCATTAATCAACTAAACTATACTCTTGGCCAAGTGACTTCACTTCTGGGCCTCAGTTTTCAAATCATTAAAAGAGGAGATAACCTATGAAGCCAGGGTAGGTGGCATAGTGGATGGAGCATTGGGGCTTGGAATCAGAAATACTTATCTTCATGAGCTCAAATTCTGCCTCAGGCACCTACTAGCTGTAGGACCCTAGACAAGTCATTTAGTCTAAATGTTTGTTCCAGTTTTCTCATCTGTAAAATGAGCTGGAGAAGGAAAGGGCAAACCACTCCAGTATCTGTGCCAAGAAAACTCCAAATAGAGTCACAAAGAATTGGACATGACTGAAATGACTGAATAACCACAAGTACTTAATGATTTCTGTAATCACTTCATCTCTGAAATTTTATATTTCCTTAAAGATTAAGGATGGTTTCTATAAAATATATCTATAAATTCTTTAAGAATCAAGGAATGCAGTTCATCTAGACCTGAAGCCTAGAATCCATTTGAAGTGGCAGTGCCCTTGGATTATCCCCATTTTTAAAATGAGGAAAGTTTTGTGCCCTTTTTAGATATTTTATAGTATCACACATTTAATTTTGGAAGGGCGAAGAAACTCATCCAAAGTCACATAAGTAGTAATCATCAGAGGCAATATGATATAGTGAATACTGAACTAATCTCAAAGCCAGACAGAGCTGGTTCAAATCCTATCTCTGATATGAACTGGCCATGTGGCCCCAAGCAAGTCAATCTCTCAGTGTTCTAGGCTCTAGAACTATGAGTTAAGGAGAAGATGCTAACTTGCATTTCTTACCTGGGAGTTCCTTTGTAAAATCACCAGACCTGCCTTTATCCCTTAGATATTTAGACGATTAATTAAAACAAGAGTCCTTAAGTTTTTTGTATCATAGATCCCTTTGGCAGAAACTATGAATCTATGCTGAAAACTATGATCCTTTCTCAGAAGGGTGTTACTGAAAAGGTTTTTCCAAAGAAGACCAATTCTATTGAAATACATTCATCAAACTAATTTTTTTCAGTTCACAGACCTCAGGTTCAGAGTTTCTGACTTAAAGGTTTGTGGACTTTTGTCTAAGTATTTCCCTCTTGACATATAATGCCATTTTATTTGCCAGCCTCTCCTCCTGGGTCTGCTCCTTTTGAACAGATGACTTCAGACCATCACTATAGTTTGCCTCATCGCACCACGTCACACTGGTAACTGTGAGATTCCATTTGCCTTTTCTCAGTGGTGCCACAATTACATTTTCACTTTCCAATGTGATGTTTCTTCCTTTTTCTTGGGTTATAGATATTCCTTTAAAAATACATACACACTTCCAAGAGTGGCGATAGGCATCACTTGGCCCAAACTAACCTTCTTCAGTCTTACTGAAGCTCATTTTTCTTTCCCATTCCCTGTGGAGAGAATATTCTTTTTTTTCTAGTACTGACATCATTCTGTCCATAGTTCATTGTTTGCTAAGGTCTGTCTTGTTTGTAAATTGTTCTTGGCTATCTGAGACAGGCAGAGAAAGAGCAGCAGGAGTCTTTTAGTGCACAGAAAAGAAAGAAGGCATTTGCTTATTATATTTCTTCTGACTTCTGAGAATGACTTTGCATTGTACATCATACATGATCAGATACAAGGATTATTTTCTTTAAAGCCATCTATACCTTCTCTCTCAGCATATTTCAGGGAGGTTTCCCAGCATTCCTCTAGGGGAGGAGTTCTTTAGTTGGAGACCATGTACCGCCAAGGGGTCCATGGATGGATTTCAGGGAAGTCTGTGAATTTTTTTCAATATTTAGTAACTATATTTCAGTAGAGTTGTCTTCTTTTGTAAGTCTATATCTTTTATGTTTTATTTTATGTATTTAAAAACAATATTTTGAGAAAGGGTCCATAGTCTTCAGTAGACTTCCTAAGAGGTCCATGACACTTAAAAAGGTTAAGACTCCCAAAGGAGTCCAAGTCCCCAAAGAAAATGGAATACAAAGACACAATAGTTTTACAACTATCACCTAAGAATTCAATAATCAAATCAAGCTTAGGCACTGAGGAAATCCTTAAGAAATCATAAAGATAGATCAATCCCAAGTATCCTAATCATGCTTCAGCAATCAATTAGCAAGAAAGGCCTTACATGGAAGGGAAGTAATAGGTTTGTGCCACCTGCAATTGCCGTTCATTTTTATTGTTGTTCAGTCACTTTTCAGTAGTCTAATGCTCCATGACTCCAATTGGGGTTTTCTTGACAAAGATCCTAGAGTGGTTTACCATTTCTTGCTCATTTTATATATGAAGAAACTGAGGCAAATAGGATTAAGTGAGTTGCCCATGGTCCCACAGCTAATAAGCATTGGAGAGCAGATTAAAAACCTATATTCTATTCATTTAGCAAACATTAAGGACCTAGTCAGAATATTTTACTGTTCTGATACTTCCTAGTATGGAGAACTGGATTTGGAGCCAATAAGGCCCAAGTTCAAATTTTTTTTTATATTTAATAATTATTCCATCCTAGGGAAATCACACAACTACTCTGAAACTCTACTTTCTTGTCTTTAAAATGAAGATATATTAGTACATGTAGCCCAGAGGGAAATTGTTCAGATCAAATAAAATAATGTATATAAATGTACTACTATATAAACATTAGCTGAGAAGAAAGAAGGCATAATAGCTAAAGAATTGACCTCAAAGCTGGGTCTACTTGGTTTTGAGTCTTACCTTTCATATATACTAGTGTTATGACTCTCAGCAAGTCACTCAATCACTCAGTATTCTATACAATCAACTGGTAAATATCAGTTGGTACCTATATTATGCCAGGCTCTGAGGATATAAAAAGAAGCAAAAGAGAGTCTCAGTCTTTGAGGAGATTCTTATTGACAACTCTCTAAAGGTTATACTTTGCAGAGAAGGTGCTAACCAGCAACAGCAGTGAGTTTCCTCATCTGAGTTTGTCATATCTGTGAAATCTTAGAGGTCTAGTGTCTGTGCCACAAATGTTAAGTGCATACTAAGTGCCTGGCATTGGCTATTGGCAATACAAAGGCAATTTGAAATAGCCTTTACATTAAGAGAGCTTATACTGTACCCCTTCATAAAATTAAGTAGAAATCCAGTAGATTTCAAGGCAGTGAGTGGCTAGCTAATTAGTATGCATCAGTGTTTCCCAAAGTGGGCACTACCACCCCCTGGTGGGTGCTGCAGCGATTCAGGAGAACGGTGATGGCCACAGGTGCATTTATTTTTCCTATTAATTGCTATTAAAATTCAAAAAAATTAATTTCCAGGGGTGCTAAGTAATATTTTTCTGGAAAGGGAGTGGTAGGCCAAAAAAGTTTGGGAACCACTGGTCTACATCCTTTCCCCTATGGGCAACCTCAACCAGGGCCTCTCCCATCTTGACTTTTGTCTCACCACTGGACTTCAATTACTCTGGAAGAGAGTGAGGCTGAGGATTTTGTGCAACTCTGCTTCATTTAAATCCAGTTCTTGCATAACTCAAGATATCACTCTGTAATGTCAAAATGAAGGACAAACATGGACAGTTAGGTAGCTCTGTAAGTAGAAAGCCAGGCTTAGAATTGGGAGGCCATGGTTTCAAATTTGACCTCAGACACTTCCTAGTTGTGTGACACTGGACAAATCATTTAATCCCCATTTCCCAGTCTTTTATAGTATAGTATTGATTCTAAGATGGAAAGGAAAGGAAAGGAAAGGAAAGGAAAGGAAAGGAAAGGAAAGGAAAGGAAAGGAAGGGAGGGAGGAGAGGAAGGGAGGGAGGAGAAGAAGAAAGGAAGGGATGGAGGGAGGGAGGAAATAAGGAAGGAAGGAAGGAATAGAAAAAGAGAGAAAGGAAGGAAGAAAGAGAAGGAGAAACAACTTTTATTAGTTAGCTATGATGCACCTTGGTAGGATGAGATGATTCTGTAACTAACTATTCCTGGAGTTGTACTAGGCCTAAAAAAAGCAAGAGATCAGGGACACGGTAAACCCCTGCCCTCTGGGCCCCTATGTGCCTTCATGAATACATTTCATCTGTTAGAAGACTGTGTAATCTGGCTGAGCCCTGAGAAAGAAGCCGAGCTGTGCATTTACCTTATAGCAAGTGACAGGTGTCCAGCTGTTCCATTTGTGTTTAGCTGACAGGTACCAGTACATGTAAAAGATATAGACCGTGTTTATAGAGGCTCAGGGCTCTTGTGAGTGTTGGT
This sequence comes from Gracilinanus agilis, assembly GCF_016433145.1. Taxonomy (NCBI): domain Eukaryota; kingdom Metazoa; phylum Chordata; class Mammalia; order Didelphimorphia; family Didelphidae; genus Gracilinanus; species Gracilinanus agilis. The sequence continues at coordinate 168,077,879 of NC_058134.1, forward strand.
TTTAGCAGCAGGACAGATCTCCTAGCACATGCTGAGCTCGGGCTGAGTTGCTGGTTTCTTTTGCCAGATCAAATGATGATTAATCAGGAGTCAGATGTCAGCTGTTTGATGTTACTTATGCTCTCACTAACAGCTGCCTGTTTCAAACTGGGCCTCCTACGTGGCAAATGCAAACCTGGAGCTGGCAATTTCCAGACGAAAAATTTCAAAGTGTTCAGAGAGTCCAGAAATAACCATTGTGGTTTCTGATTAGAGTAAACTTTGGGGTTTATGTAATTTCTCTAAAACTGAAAAATGTACCAAGGACTTAACAAAAGATTTGAGAGAGCCAGGGTCCAAAAGGAGAATTATCTGCTCATTACTTCTGGGTCTGTTTCAACCACTTACATGTACATGTATAGAAATAGTTCATTATCAGCATATAAAATTCTACTTGAGAATTGCTTTTTCCCTATTATTTATGTTCTACCTTAAATTTCCTCAATGATGAGTAAATCCCAAGTCTGAAAGTTTGATTCAAAGAGGCTTAAAACTCTTTTTGAAGAAGGCTATTTGTGAACGATTTTTTTTCTCACGAGGTTTTCAATACCTCCTTGTTCTGCCCTTAATCAGAAATGCCATCCGAACAGCATTTTTGGGCTTCCTTTTCCATTAAGTGGGAGGGAATAAAAAAGCAGGAAAGGAAGAACACTTGGAAAAAAAACATTAGACAAGCTTTTCAGGACTTTGAGAAAAGTTTGAGGCTAAAGTTTTTCAGAGGGACAAAGAGAATTCCAGTTGATTTTTATCTAACCTAGATATCAGATGTCCATGTGGTTTGCCATTCTAAAATAAAACTTTTTAAGAGGATTCCATTTTTAGCAAGAGAGGAGGAAGTGAGAAAGTTATTTCCCTGAGACTCTCCCTATTCACTGCAGCCAAGTGGTCCTAAAACTTTGTCTAATTCTCTGAGAATCACTTGAATGCAAGAATGACCAAAAAGCATCAGCACTACAGTATGTGTTGTATCAAGATGATGAGTGACAATTTTTTTAAATACACCTCCAAACCTAAAGATATAAAACCTCATGAACTTCATCAAACCCTAGCAAGATCTTTTTCTTTTCCTATTATTCTCTGAATATTACTAGCTTGCCCTTGAATAAAGTGCTACATGAACTGTAATAAGACAATGAAAAGAACAGGACAGTGACATTTGAATTATGGGTTTATAGATTATTAGTGTTGGAAGGAATTTTTAGAGAATTTGACTCTGCTACTTCCTGGCTGTGAGACAATGGGCACTTATCCACTATGAAGCTTTGTTTCCTAATATATAAAATAAGAAAATTAATAATAACTAGCATCTATACATAACTTTAAAGTTTGCAAAGTGCTTTATATTTATTATTTCATTTAATACTAATTAATATTAACACAATATTAATATTCATTAATTAATATCAACATAATAATAATAACAATATATTAAGCATAAATTACTTGTAGATCAACATTGAAATGAGGAAAATGCTTTGTAAATATTATAGTGGGAAAAGTACTGACTTTGTTTTTTTTGAAGTTTTTTTTTTTGTTTTTTAAAGTCCTTACCTGATGTCTTAGAAACGATACTAAGTAGTAGTAGTGGTTCTAAGGCAGAAAAAAAGGTAAGGGCTAGGCAATTAGGGTTAAGTGGCTTGTGCAGAGTCATACAGCTAGGAAGTATTTGAGTTCAATTTGAATCCAGGTCCTCCCAACTCTAAGCCTGGCTCTTGATCCACTGAATCACTTAGCTGTCCCAAGAATGCCGGCTTTGGAAACAAAGGACCTGGGTTTGAATCTTGACTCTACCATTTCCTAGCTCAGTGGTCATGGCAAATAATTTCCATTCTTTTTGCCTCAAGTTCCTTCTCTGCTAAAATGACACAGAGGTGGCACATATATTCTGGAATCCTTTATAGTAGAGAGGTTAAGGCTGGTGCTCAATAGAAGTAGGGAGTTCTGAACTCTAGTCAGATAATGCAGCTAGATATCCACACAATATCCAATATCAATATGGCATGCTTAAGAGAGGAGGGGACCACACGGCTGCCTGACAAAAGGTAAACCAGGCCAAGGCCTAAATGAAGCAGATCAGGGGCAAAGTCATTATGCAGAGCATAGGCAGCAACCCAAATGAATTCTCACGATATTCTCTTCCAAACAACTATAAAATAATACCTCAAATCAAACTTTGGAATGGCACAGCCAACAAAAGGTTGGGCTGAGGCAATTTTTCAGCTTGAGACAACTTAGGAGGTTGGGTGTCAGTCAAGATCTCATGCACCATAGCAGCAGGCCCTGGGGAGAGTAGGAATAAATAACAGTAGCAGCAAAAATGTGGTGATCTCTTGACCCAGAGATAGAAAAGGGGTCAGAAAAAAATTACAGCTAACTCTTTGCTGGCTGATGCTGATTGTCAACTCTATTTCCTATAAGCAGTTCTGGGTCACAATTCTAGGGAAGAGAGGAAAACTATTCCTTTTGTTACAGAAGAACAAGAAGCCTGGTCACAGTTCTAAGGAAGAAAAAAAACACTAGCACTTGCATCTACAGATAAAGATGGACCCTTCCTGGACAAAGACCAGAGTGTGAACCAGAGGAGTAATAAATGCAGCTCTCCTCAGATCACAATCCCTTATAAGCACCAAAAACTTGCAGATCCCCAGAACTACCCTGAAATAAGCAGGGGGAAAATCCTGACATTTGGGGAAATTGCTCCTTATCCCTAGGTGAGCAGAGCCCAACTTTATAGTTCAAAGGCTAGAAATAGGCTAGAAAAATAAGCAAGCAGCAAAAAAGAAAAAACTTGCCCATAAAAATCTACTACTGTGACAGGGAAGATCAAGACCCAAACTCAGAAGAAGAAAAAAAAAAGGTTTTAAAAAAGCTACAGCCAAAACCTCAAAGAAAAATGCTGATTGGATCCAAGCCCAATAAGAATTCCTAGAAGAATTAAAGAAAGAAATGAGTGGTAGAGAAATTTTTGAGAAAAGAAATGAAGCTGATTCAAGAAAGCAATGAAAAGGCAATTAACAAATTGGTAAAAAAGGCAACAAAAATACTGAAGAAAAATACCTTAGGAAAAGGAATTAGCTTAATGAAAAAAAAAACACAAAAATTCACTGACAAAAAGAACTTCTTAAAAAAATAGAAATGTCCAAATGGAGGAGATATAAAAATTCACTGAAGAAAAGAATGTATAAAGAAGAATTAGCAAAGTGAAAAAGAACTATAAAAGTTCACTAAAAAAATAATTCCTTAAAAATTGGGATCAGGCGACTAGAAACTAATAATAACATAAGAAATCAAAAATAATAAAACAAAGTCCAAAGTATGAAAAATAGAAAAAATGTGAAATATCTCATCAGAAAAACAATTAACCCAGAAAATAAATTGAAAAGAGATAATTTTAAAATTATTAAACTACCTGAAAGCCATGATCTAAAAATGTCTAGACATCAAATTTCAAAAAATTATGAAGGAAAAATTCCCCAATATCCTATAACCAAAGAGTAAAATAGTAATTGAAAGAATCCAGCAATCACCTCCTGAAAGAGATTGCAAAATGAATTGTTGCAAATAGTAATATTACAGCCAAATTCCAGAACTCCCAAGTCAAAAACATTATAAGCAGCCAGAAAGAAACAATTCAATTATTATGGAGTCACAGTCATCACAAGATTTAGCAGTTTATACATTAAAGAATCAAAGGACTTGAGATATGAGATTCTGGAAGGAAGAGGAACTAGGATTATAGCAAAGAATAATTTACTCAATAAAATTAAGTATAATCCTTTGAAGGATGGGGGAGAAATGGATACTTAATGAAATAGAGGACTTTCAAGTATTCCTGATGAAAAGACCAGAGTTGAATAGAAAGTTCAAATAGACATTCAAAAAAGAAAACTTAGAAGAAGCATAAAAAGGTAAACATGAAAGAGAAATCATGAGATGTTTAAACTGTACAGCCCTATATGGGAAGATGATACTTTTATCTCCTAAGAATTTTATCATTATTAGGGAAGTTAGAAGAAAAGAATGGTGAGTTGATTGTGTTGGGATTATCTCAAAAAAAAATTTAGAGAGAGGAATGCAAGTGGGAGAAGAAGAAAAGGAAAAATAGAAGGGAGAAATTTTTTCTCACATAAAACAGGAATACAAGGAAGATATTTTACAGTAAAAGGGAAATGGGAAAGGAAAAGTTGGTAATGCATGAACCTCACTCTCACTGAAAATAGTTCAAAGAGGAAAGAATACACACACATATAGATACACACAGTTTTTTTAGGTGGGTATTGAAATCTATTTGACACAATAGGGGAATGGGAGGAGAAGGCAATGAAAGATGGGGGGGGGGTGAAAAAAAAAAGGAGGGTAGATTAAGTGAGGCAATAGCCAGAGTCAAAAAAAATTTTTGAGGAGGGACAGGATAAAAAGGTAGAGAGAAGGATAAACATAAGAAAAGAGGATGAAGGAAAATATACAGTAATCATCACTGTGGATGTAATTAGGATAAGCTTACCTATAAAATGGAAGCAGGAAGCAGAATGGTTTAAAAACTAGAATTCAACAATATGTTGTTTACAAGAGATACACTTAAAATAGACCCAAATAGAGTTAAAATAAAGGGATGGAACAGACTATATTATACTTTGGCTGAAGGAGAAAAAAAGGCAGGGATAACAATCATGATCTCAGACAAAACAAAAGCAAAAATAGACCTAATTTAAAGAGATAATCGGTGAAACTATATTTTTCTAAAAGGTACCATAGACAATGAAAGAATTTCTAAAATTTCTAATGCAAGTTTAACTGATAAAGGGCTCATTTCTCAAATATATAGGGGGCAGAGTCAAATTTATAAAAATAAAAGCCATTCTCTAATTGATGAAAGGTCAAAGTGTATGAACAAGCAGTTTTCCAAGAAAGAAATCAAAGCTATCCATTGTCATGGAAAAAATGCTCTAAAGCACTGTTTTTAGAGAAATGCAGATTAAAACAACTCTAGAGTACCACCACTACCTATAAGAAATTACAAATACTGGAGAGGTTGATAGAAACTCTTTTTAAACCATTATCTTCTTTCTTAGAATTGATCCTATTTTGATTACAAGGCAGAAGACCAATAATGGCTAGACAATTAGAGTTAAGGGACTTGCCTAGGTTCACACAACTAGGAAGTATCTGAGACCAGATTTGAACCAGGTTTTCCTAACTCCAGGCCTGGCAATCTATCTACTATGCTACCTTGCTACTCGGAACTAATAATCACTTGGTGGAGTTATGAACTAGTCTAATCATTCTGTAGCACAATTTGGAATTTTGCCAGAAAGGCCCTTTGACTCAATAAAAGCACTACTAAGTCTATGCCCCAAAAATATCAAAGGAAAAGGAAAAGTATATATATGTACAAAAACATTTGTAGCAGCTTTTTTGTGGTAGTAAAGAATCAGAAAATGAGGGGATGTTCATTAATTGGGGAATGGCTGAACAAGTTGTGACATGTGATTGTGATGGAGTACAATTGTGCTATAAAAAATGACAAGTGGTGGGGGTTCAGAAAAAAACATGGGAAGATCTATATGAACTGATGAAAAGTGAAGTGAGAAGAACCAGGAGGTCATTGTACATGTTAATATCAATGTTATAATAATGATTAACTGTAAAAAATTTAGCTACTGTGATCAATAAAATGATCCCACAGTTCCAAAGGACTTCTGATTGGAAGAAAGAAAACAAAAAAGCTATCTCCAGAGAGAGAACTTGAACTCTAGTGTAAAAACTAAAGTATAATTTTCTCACTTTATTTTTGTTGCTTTTTTATCATATGGCTAATATGAAATAATATGTTTTGCATGATTCCATATGCATAATTGGTATCATTTTGCTTACCTTTACAGTGAGGGAGAGAGGAGTAGAAGGGAGGGGAAGAATTTGGAATTCAAAATTTAAAGAGAAAAGAATGTTAAAAATAAATTTTTTTTTAAAAAATGGAGCAGGGAATGTTTCTATGCCAACCAACAGCACAATTAGGTCCATGAGTGGCACTAGACTTCCAACATGGTTGAGACAGAGAGACTCAGGTTTATCTTCAAAAAATAACTAATTAGGGGGCAGCTGGGTAGCTCAATGGATTGAGAGTCAGGCCTAGAGACGGGAGGTCCTAGGTTCAAACCCGGCCTCAGCCACTTCCCAGCTGTGTGACCCTGGGCAAGTCACTTGACCCACATTGCCCACCCTTACCAATCTTCCACCTATGAGACAATACACCGAAGTACAAGGGTTTAAAAAAAAATAAAATAACTAATTATTTTTCAAACAAAATAAAATGAACTGATTAGATTAGATGATCTGTAAGATTCCTCCCACATCAAAATTCAGAATTAAAGATAAAGATGTATGAGGTATAGTTGTCTTCATTAATATTATTATTTTCACTATCATTATTATTTCATATAAACAGGTGGCAAATCTGCTAAGGCTCTTCCAGATCCCTCAGATAAGCTACGCATCTACCAGTGCCAAATTGAGCGACAAGTCACGTTACGATTACTTCGCCAGGACCGTGCCCCCAGACTTTTACCAGGCCAAGGCCATGGCTGAGATCTTGCGTTTCTTCAACTGGACTTACGTGTCAACCGTGGCTTCAGAAGGTGACTATGGTGAGACGGGAATTGAAGCCTTCGAGCAGGAGGCGCGTCTTCGCAACATCTGCATCGCCACCTCCGAGAAGGTAGGCAGATCCAACATCCGGAAGTCCTACGACAGCGTCATTCGTGAGCTGCTTCAAAAGCCTAATGCTCGCGTGGTCGTGCTCTTCATGCGAAGCGACGACTCTCGGGAGCTGATTGCTGCAGCAAGCCGCTTCAATGCTTCCTTCACATGGATCGCCAGTGATGGCTGGGGTGCCCAAGAGAGTATTGTCAAGGGCAATGAGCATGTAGCCTATGGAGCCATCACCTTGGAACTGGCTTCCCATCCCATCCGTGAGTTTGACCGGTACTTCCAGAGCCTCAATCCTTACAACAACCACCGGAACCCCTGGTTTAGAGACTTCTGGGAACAGAAATTCCAGTGCAGCCTACAGGGTAAAAGGTCTCACCGGAAGACCTGTGACAAGCATCTAGCGATTGACAGCTCCAATTATGAGCAGGAGTCCAAGATCATGTTTGTGGTGAATGCCGTGTATGCCATGGCCCATGCCCTACACAAGATGCAGAGGACCCTCTGCCCAAACACCACCAAACTCTGTGAAGCCATGAAGATTCTAGACGGAAAAAAGCTATACACAGATTACTTACTCAAAATTAATTTCACAGGTAAATTTTAATTCTTCCTTTTTGGCATAACTGCCTAGGGATGTTTTAGGCAGGGTCCTTGATCTAGGGTCTATTAACTATTTTTTAAAATAACTATTTCAATATTATTGCTTACTTTGTGATCCGGTATAGTTTATTTGGTTCATTTAAAAACATTGTTCTGAGAAGGGATCCACTGGTATTCACCAGATTACCAAGCAGGTCCATAACACAGTAAGAGATAAGAGTCCACATTTAGGCTACTGATACAAGATTAATGCCCCTGCATTATCAAACCCTCATGTAGTTCTTGGTACAGTATCCCATTAGAAATTCAAGCCTTTAAAAAAAATGCCCTAAAGAGAGCTATTGGTATGGCTCTTTGTTGTTTCTATTCATTGCCAAGGGAATATCTTGATGCATACTCTAGGTAATAATCAAAGATTCCATGATGGGAGAATGTATAGCTTCCTGAGTGTGGGATATGTTACCTTTGCTTCTCTCTTGGGTGCTGGTATCAGGATATTACATGTGTGATATGGGACATTTAATTACCTGTTGACTACTCCAAGTTATTTCTGAGTAATGGGCTCGCAGAAAACACTGACATTTCTTAAGGAAAGTTTGAGCCAGAGACTTCCACATAACTTCCACAGTGGCTGTAGAAGGAATAAAAAAAATCACTCTTTTGGACTAATTAGAGAGGGAGAGATACCTCGATTATCATTGTTTTGTTTTGTTTTTAACCCTTACCTTCTGTTTTGGAGTCAATACTGTATATTGGCTCCAAGACAGAAGAGTGGTAAAGGTAGGCAATGGGAGTCAAGTGACTTGCCCAGGGTCACACAGCTGGGAAGTGTCTGAGGCCAAATTTGAACCTAGCACCTCCCATCTCTAGGCCTGGCTCTTAATCCACTGAGCTACCCATCAGCCCTCTTCAATTATCATTCTTAAAAAACATTAATATTTTGTTTCTCTTATTATATATTTCCATATATGTATAAATTGGTTTCTAGATGTTGCTCAAAGAACATATTGAGATGAGGCTTTGTTTCTATTTCTAGCAATCTTGAATAAGTGAAACATGAAGTCAGATAAAAGCCATTCAAATGTTGTTCTTACATACAAAGACTCAAGATGGCATTTGCTTATGAGGAATTTATTTCTAAAGGGGGTAATGAAAGCTTTTAGCATATTCTCAAAGAGAAAAAAATGAGACTCCTTATTCTACTTCAGTATCCATGCCAAAGGTGCTTCCTTTGAAGACTGAAACTTAAATCCTAGTCATTTAAAAGATATGATTGCTGCTCACAAAAGGCCAAAAATATTGTAGTCATCAAATAATGTCATTATCCTGAAATGCAAATCATCTCCCATGTCTTTGGAGTGCCATACTAGCCTGCAGAATTTGGGTAAATTACCTTCCACTCAAAGACGTAGAAAGTCTTGCTCTCAGCTCAGTGACAAAGCAGAAGTAACAAAGTTATCTTCCATACAGCAAGGGCTCATGCATCCAATCACCAATTCAGTGTTGTGAGCCCGAGAACTACCAAGTCAATGTTGGAACAGACAAGTCAGACTTGCTTATAAACCCAGATGGGACCTCAAAGAACATCTAATTCAACCCCTCATTTCACAGATGAAGAAAGTAGGGCCCAAAGAGGTCAAGTGATTTCCCCATATTCACACAAGTAGTAAGCATCAATTGTGGGATTTGAACTCAGCTCCTGTAACTTCAGATTCACTACTATTTCTATGATAGCATCTCAAACCCCCTTATAATATATGCACATTGTAATAGGAAATAGACTTTAAAAGTAGGAAAGCAGACTTAGCAGACAGACTAAGGGAAAAAGCCTTGGCTGTCAGCCAAGGACATTCTAAATAGCATGAAGGGGAAAACTGTTTTGCCCTTGAGGTCTCTGGTCAAGCTGGGAAAGGGAGAGGGTGTGGATGCCTTTACCTGCCCAGTGAGTAGCCCAAGGAGTGTGGAGTTACTATTGAGAAAGACCTGCCAGGGAAGATCAAGTAAGCAAGAAGATCTAACTGGGGTGGTGGACATGCCAGTCTGAGACAAGCTCCTTGATTAGCATTTCCTGGATTTACCTTTCTGTGGACCCATTTCCCATGCCATCAAGAGAAGCTGAACTGGACATGGCTTTGTGAGTCCCATTTTCCCTTCTAGTCTGTAATAGTCTGATTTGTGTAGTGTAGGCTTTAACCCATTCTCCCAGCCCCTGTGTGGTCCCTAGTGATTAGGTTCAGGGGGACCTTTCTCCATTATCCCTAACCCTCAATTATTATTAAAACCCTGTGTTTATAATTCTTGTGTCCTTGTACTACCCTGTCACTTGTTGGTTTCACAGACTCCCTGGCTAAGTGGATCAGTGTGGCAGTTAAAGCCCAACAGTCACTCCTGTCAACTGCCATTTCCCAAACTGCCAAATCCAATTTCCCTAACTTGTTTGGTCCCAGTCTTTTGTCCATTCCTGTCTCCTACTCACCCTTCTGAACCAAGATAAAAATATAGGTTAACCCCAGTTTTTACCTTAAGAACATACATATGAATGCACACAAAAGTCATTGAAAATGGATTGTCACCAATAATCTTGAAAGATTACTTTGCTGTGCTATCATGCAGTGAATGTACCATAAAAACATCATAGAACTTTTTTTGAAAAGGCCTCAGTGGAATTAAACAGTTAAAGACATCTAGGTACTACAATGGATAGAGTGCTAGATCTAAAGTAAGAAAGAACTGAGTTCCAGTCTGGTTTCAGATACTTGCTAGCTCTATGGCTCTGGGCATGTCACAACCTCACGTGGCTTGAGTTTCTTCATCTGTAAAATGAAGGTGGCACAGTGGATAGAGCGCCAGGCCTAGAGACAGGAAGACTGAGTACAAATCTGGATCCAGATACTTTACTATCTGTGTGATGCTGAGCAAGTCACTTGACCCTGTTTGCCTCAGTTTCCTCATTTGTAAAATGAACCAGAGAAGGAAATGGCAAACCATTACCACATCTTCCCCAAGAAAAGCCCAAATAAAGTCATGAAGAGATGGACATAACTGAAACAATTAAACAACAACAAACCTAGGGTGGTTGTGAGGATCAAATAAGATATTTATAAATAGCTTTGCAAACTTTAAAGCACTATATAAATGTTAGTTATTAGTATTACTATTAATGTTTAAATAACTTCAGATTAATTTCCCACTAAAATAAGAAGCTAGAACAGACTGTAATTTAGAAGAGGAAATAAGAGTATCCCTGAATATTCTTAGGGATTTGTTCTACTCAAAACAAACATTTTCATATGCTCACTGTATCTTATTCACGTACACATGCTATTTCTAAAAATACATGCCATCTTCTCATTCCCTCTATATTTTTTCATTCATTTTTAGGTCATTTGACAAATTCCTCCTAATTTATTCCTCCTTTCTTCCTTTCCTTCCTTTTCTTTCCTTCATTTTCCCATTCCTTCCTTGTTTTCTATCTCTCGTGCTCTTGAAACAGGTCTTACATTTTGCATGTTCCCTGTTCACCATTAACTAACTGGGTCTTCACTGGCAAAGTCAAATCAAGAAGTAATACCATCACCTGGTCAACAAAGGCAAATGTTGCTCCATTAGCCTTAATAATGTCATTATGGGCATCAGTTTTACAATTCAGACTAACTACAGAGATCTGAGTCCAACAATCTTGCTTTGCTGTGTCCTTTTCCATGCGAAACCCTGTTAGCTACTACTCCCTTCTGCAAAGATTTAGTAGAAGAGGAAGCAAGTTTAAATCAATAAAAGGGAAAGAAAAGGATTTAGAATTGTTAGTGGAAATATTTTCTAAGTGATAAAGGTTAAATAATGAGATGAATTCCCAAGGGATTATGTGGAAATTGCTAAACTTATAAATATCTTTAAAAGTCAGGGTAAAAAACGGCCAAGCACACAATGGAAGAAAAGGAAGGTGAATAAGAGAATTGAAAAAGAATGAAAATCTGAGTTGATTGTCTGACTTTTCAAGAAAAAGGATATGTGATAGAATTTTTGTGAAATATGCTTTAGTTTGCTTGATGGTGCAAAAAGTTATAATTATGCAAATATATTTCATCATTTTAAGATTATAGAATATTCACAAGACTGTAAAATTCTCAGATGTCAAGAATGTGCTAGTCAATGTGAAGCCAGGAAAAATGGACTCAGTATGGTGCTACACACACATAGTAGACACTCAGAAAATGGTTGCTAAAACATGTTGGAAAAAAATTCATTAAATCACACATTTGACTTGTTAACACTGAAACTTTTTTTGGCCCGGAGAAAAAGCTTCCCTCTGTAATGTTACAACTGATCAATTTAATAGGGCAGTGATTTATTGTTGTTTTTGTTTTTGTCTTATTTTTTGTTTGTTTTTATGTGTTGATCAATCAACAAACATTTATTATGTACATATGTGCCAAGCACTACATCCAAGGAGATTTTTTTCACTTATAATGTTTTACTTTTTTCTGTCAAAAAAAAGTCCTTCTCTTACTTCCACTAACCACTTCCTTCACTTGGAAAGCACAAAAAAACAAAATTTCTTTTACGAGTATGTGTACTTAAGCAAATCAGATTCTCAGATTGACTACAAGCTCTCCCAAACTATAACTTCATTTGCACTTAGAGTTCATCATCTTTCTATCTAATGGTGGGTAGCATTTCATCCTGAATCCTCTAGAATTATTGTTGGTCCTTGCATGAGCAGAGTTCCAAAGTCTTTCATAGACGTTTGTCTTTACAGTATTGTTGGTACTGTAGAAATTGTGCGTGAAAAACACAAATATTAAAAAACAAACAGAACTTTCATAAAATGAATCCTTTGATCATGAAAGAATATCCATATATAGCAAACTTCCTAGTTATACATAAAATGTTGTTCAGATATTAGAATTCAATCTATTTAAAATTCAATATTTATATATATATATATATGTGTATGCATATATATATATTTTTCAAGAACATATCAATTACATAAAGCAAAATACAGTTGCATTTCCTGATTTCTTTCAAACTGCTGGTTACCTCAGAGATTCTCCTCTCAGTTATGCACCATCATTGCATCTGAGCTCAACTTCTTTTATCCTCACAGCATTCTGGGTATCCATGCCTCTGGAGTACCTACATCCCAAGGTTTTCCATGTCAAATAATTGGATGTACAAGATCTCTAGCCATAGATTGGAAAGCTTACAAACCAAATATATTTTCAGAATGATTTTTAGCTCTAGCCAACAAATCCCACCTCTCCCAACTGCACTGGGAACTTTTAACCCATCAAAAATTGAAAACAGAGTGGAATCAGCATCTTAACATTCATTATTTCAGTATCCAACAAAGCTTTGGGACTTGTGAGAAAGAAAGAAAAAAACTTTATCATAATCACCAAACTTGGCCCCAAAGATGTGGTAAGCCAATGTACTTCTCTCTCTTCTCTTGAGAAATGAATATAAATTGCATATACTGCCAGACTCAAGTGATGTGTTCCTTAGTTTGACAGTACCTTTTCTTCATTTTTCTTCTTCTATATTCTTCATTATTAGAGATGTCTCTCCAGGTAGGAGAAAGAAGAGGGATATATCTGGAAATGAAGGTGACATAAAATTAAAAGATGTCAATGAAAAATAAATAACAATCATCAAAGTTTAAAAATAAATAGTAAGGGGGCAGCTGGGTGGCTCAGTGGATTGAGAGCCAGGCCTGGAGACATGAGGTCTTGGGTTCAAATCTGACCTCAGATATTTCCTAGCTCTGGGACCCTGGGCAAATCACTTAACCCCCAATACCTGGTCTTTTCTGCTCTTCTGCCTTAGAACCAATACATAGTATTGATTATAAGATGGAAGTTAAGGGTTTAAAAAAATAAAAATAAAAAATATTGAATTTAAATTGTCTTCTGTTTATTGGGGTTTTTAAAATTCTTTTAAAAAATCCATATAATTCATCATCTCATGGCAAAGTTTTTAAGTAACCAAAGCCAATTGAGAATTAGGGTAAATACATTTGGCTATTAGATGTTGAACTAATTATATGGTGCTAGTGCCATTCTGTGTTTTAATCAAAATAGCCACTCATCCCCATGTGCTATATTGCACAGCATTCCTAGAAGTAAACTAGCATTAGGCTTCTGCATCTGTAGTTATCTAATCAGGCAATGCTGGGTATTAAAGTTATTTATGTCTTATCTATCTAATAGCAAGCTCAATGAAGGTATGGCTAGGGAATAACTTTATATCCTCCCTCCTACCCTTTCCTCAATAACTAGAATAAAGCTGGCACATAGTACAGATTTAGTAGGGGCTGCTAGATAGCACAGTAAGTAAAGTGTCAGGCCTATAGTCAGATAGAAGATATTCCTGAATTCAAATCTAGCCTCAGGCACTAGCTATGTGACCCTGGGCAAGTCATTTAATCCCATTTGTTTCAATTTCCTCATCTCTAAAATGAGCTAAAGAAGGAAATGGCCAACCAGGCCAAGATCTTTACCAAGAAGACTCCAAATGGAGTCACAAGGAGTTGGATGCAACTGAAAAGATTAAAGGACAACAATAAATATTGTAATGAAAAAGATGCAAGAGAGGTTTTTGCTCTGGCAGGGGGCCTTAGAATTCTGAGAGAAAGTGCAGTTGGTCCCTGGGGCTTGAACAGAGTGGAAGGATCAACCAGAGCTCTATTTTGGCTTTTGATTTACTTTGGCCCGTGCCTTGTCTTTGGACAATTTGAACCTAGCTAATTTCTCTGGACCTCTCCCTGACCTTATCAATATTATATTCCTGTTTCTCTGCCTGTTTTCCTGGGGCTCTGGGAGGCAGGGTGGCTTTTGGGTTTTTAGTGAAAAGACTTTGTGGGTTTAGTTTTCCCCAATAGGCAAGTAGGACATCCTTGAATTCAAACTATCCCTTTAGTATACCCTCTACCTTAAAAGCAGGCAAATCTTCCCAGGCTGAGAGAGCAGGTGCTCTCTCAGTCTAACCCATTCTTGAGACACTCCCCCATCTTGAGTTTCTCCCTAGCAGCTGTCAGGAACCCAAACCCCTATCTCCTTCCAGACCAACCCTGAAACATTAATAAACCCTTGGTTACCTAATTAAACCCTCTAGAGAATCTTTGTGTTGAAGAATTAGGCAAGGGTGAAAGGGAGGAATAATTCTCTTTTATTTCTTGAGGGAAACTGGAGGCATCCATCTTGGGAGGAAGTAGTTACAGGACACTTCCTCCTGAATCCCTTCAGTTTCATCGAGAGGGAGGAGCCTTGTGGTTCCTCCTTTGAGGACTTGAGAAACTGACAAGAAAGCCCTCAAGTCAGATTCAAACCACTTCTGACTGGTCCTATTCCTTGTGTCTGTAAAAGTACCTTTCCTGCCTGGAAGGTCTCAGCCTATTCCCCCTACCCCAGTGTCCTCTGTCTCTGGCCTGAGTGTCTAGTCTGTGTTAGCTGCCTCTCCTGAATACCTCACATGTACCCTTACTATCTAAATACCACCCTGTCCATTCCTCCCTAAACTTAGTCATCCCTTTCATTCCTCTCCTATTACCTCAATCACCTTTATCCCTCCGTCACTCAGCAAGGGAAAGAGAACACCCCCCTACTTTAGTGTACCCCTTTTTATACATAACATTATTTACTGAATGGACGAATAGTATAAAGAGGTAGGATGGTATATAAGGGATAAAGGACTAAGCTAGAATCTGGAAGCAGTGTGGGTTTAACTCCCACCTCTGTTATCTAATCTCTCTAAGCTTTCACTTCCTTATCTTTAAAATGAGATAGTAACTATCTCCCTGGGCTCCTAAGAAGCTCAACTGAGATAATATACTTTAAAGTAGAGTGTAAATATTCATTATTATTATTGCTAATTTTGTCTAGCACTTTAAAGTTTTCAAAGACAATGTTATCTCATTTTGTCCTGACAACCACCCTAAAGGTAGGTGCTGTGAATGGCACCCCATTTTTTTAGGAGAGGAAACTGAAGTAGACAGAAGTTAAGTGACTTGTCTAGAGTCACACAGCTAGTAAGTGTGAGACTACATTTTAATTTAGATCTTCCTGACCCCACTTCTGGCACTCTCTCTATTGTAAAACCAAGCTGCCTTATAGCATAAACTCAACACCATGGAAAGGCCTTTAAAACTCACCTAGTCAAATCTCTGTATTTTACAGATAAGAACTTGAGTGTGTTAACTTTCATATTCCCATTTTACAGGTAGAAAAATGAATTATTATATGAGTAGCTCAAGATGTCACGACCAGAAAATATAATTTTGTTGTCGTTTAGTCATTTTAGTCGTGTCTGAATCTTCACAGTCCAATTTGGAGTTTTCTTGATAATGATACTGGAACCATTTGCCATTTCCTTCTCCAGCTTCTTTACAGATAAGGAAACTGAGGCAAACAGGCTTAAGTGACTTGCCCAGGATCATGTAGCTAGTGTCTGATGCTGGATTTCAACTCCCATCTTCCTGTCTCCAGGCCTGGTGCTCTATCCCTGGAGCTTGCTATCTGTGATCTTTCAAAAGGAAGAATCAAATGTTCCCATGTTCTGAGAATTACACATGGGTGTGGTGTGGGAAACTTCAATCTGAGAATCTCAAAGTGCTTAAAAGCATAGCAAATTGGGATAGGTACTTTTTGGATGGGAAAATGAAAGAGCACTACTAAAGATCATACAGTGTGATCAATCAAGCCCTCACTGCTCAGCATACAGAAGCAGGAGGAACCTGGCCATCTTGAATGGTGAGGCAGGGGGTTGAGGAACTGAGCCAAATCCTTCCAGGTTGGCAGGTATCTTTGCCCTCTGTGGGAGGAGAGTCTGCAGCCTATCTCAAAAGCCCTTCTTTTGCCTCGCTTCTTTCTGCAGATCACAAAAGGGGAGGTTCTGCTATTATAGTCCAGATGGACGTGGGCACATTTGCTGTGAAGTCAAGACAAAATAGCCTTGAATCTCCTTTATACATACATACTTAGTACTACTGCCAGATACAGCGTAGAAAGGCTATTGGAATAGAAAGCTGTAGTAATTCACATATTTATGTTCTTGACTCCCTGCACCCAACAATCTGGACCAGGAACAAAGGTAAAATAAAAATCTCTGAAGGATGGAATCACAGATCATCAGGGATAAAATGGTTTTTAGGAGTACCTAGTACAACTCCCTCATTATACAAAGGAATCACTCAATGAGCATTTACAAAAATCTGCATTGTGGTGGGCATTGCCCTGGGAGCTTGGGATACAATTACAAAAGCAAGAAATCCTCTATACTAAAGAAGAAAAAGTAGCCCAGCAAAGGGCAATGATTTGCCCAAAGTAACATAGCCATATCCCTCTGAGATAGACATCCTCAGCAGGTCCTTTTCCTGGCTGAATCTGTAACCGTAGAGGGCAGGCAGACCAACAAGAGCATTCTTGTTTTCCCCTGGGGTATGGCACTCCTCCACAGAACACATTTCAGTTGGCCCCATCCTGCACGACTGCACTCTTAAAAAGCGTACAGCTACCCAAGGCACAGCAAGGAAGCCAAGATGGTAAGAGCATATTTAGATGAATGAACTTTGAAGTTGCTGAAAGAGCAAATAGCCCTTGATCTTGTTTCCTCCTCTTGAACTTTTTGTCGTTCCCACAAATGCACAGAAAAGCTTTCCAGTTCTGCCCATCAAAAACTCTCCAAATGTAAAGACAAATAGTCTCTTCTTTTTCTTTTCCGTTCCCTTTGGACAGCTCCCTAGGGCTTATAATGAGAAGCTTCAGACCTTATATGAGCATCCTACATGATGGAACCTGTTTGTTTATTCTGTGTTCCACATCTGTTTTGTGGGGGCTTAGCACCAGGAGAAAAGATTCCAGCTGCAAGGTCACACAGTGGATGGAACACCAGCTGCCTGCTACTAACCTAATTTTCCCACACTTGGGGTCTGTTCTGCTGCTGTTGCTTATTATTATTGTTGTTCCTGCTGAACTCCCAGCTCCTCTGTTTCATTTAGAAACAATGAGTTCTATGTTGAAACTTAAAGCAGGACAAAGGAAACATTTTCAGTGAGGTAAGAGAGGCCACAAGCTCAGTGCAGTGTTGACACTGGAATAAAAACCCAAAGCCAGGCATTCTTCCATGTGGTCCTGAACTCTGGGCAGAGTGTTGCCTTGTGATCCAGTCTGCACATTTGTTATGCCACATGCTTGCACCTTCAAGCCACCATTCATTCCTCTACACTTGAACTGGAAAAACAAAGTGTAAAAAAGGATGCATTTCCATACGAGCTGCTGGAAAGAGTTCCCTGAAAAGGAACATTTGATAGAAATCGGCAATGTCTCCACCCCTGTAGATCCGAGATCCTCAACTTTTTCTGTGTTGTGGGCTTTTTGAAACCTGTGGACACTTTCTTAGAATAATGTTTTTAAATGCATTGATTATGGAGCAAGACAATAATATTGAAATGTAATTTTCAATAAAGATTGTTTTAAGTTCATGGATGCCAGGGGAGGAACCTCTACTATAGACCTTAAAAAAGATAGACTGTTATCTATCTTACTCTCTTAAGAGATAGACTAGACAAAATACTTCCTATAGCAAATCTATATGACACTAACTAGGTGGCAGTGCAGATTTCTATAATGACAAGAGCATGGAATAAAACTAGGGGAGATGGGAGATATTCAGCCTGGGAATGGGGATAGGATCAGAGGATTAAAGATTAAGAGCTAGAAGGACCAAGTAGTTTTTTTTTTCATTTTACAAATGAGGAAACTGAGGCTAAGAAAGGTTAAATGACTTACCCTAGGTTCAGATAAATATCAAGGGGCAGGATTGAGAGTCAAACCTTGAATAAGATTTTTTAAGCCCTTACTTTCTTAGAATCTATACTGTTTGTTCTAATGCAGAAGAATGGTAAGGGCTAGGAAATTGAGGTTAAGTGATATGCCTAGGATCACACATCTAGGAAGTATCTGAGTCCAGATTTGAACCCAAGTCCTCCAGATTCCAGACCTGGCTCTCTATCCACTCAACCATCTACCTATCCCCATGACTGAGATTTGAACGGAGATCATGTGACTCTAAATCCAGGGGTCCCATCAATTGCACTAATGAGGCAGAAATTGATAACTAGAAGCCATTGCTCCTTTCTTCCTTTTGCCTCCAGGAAAACATGAGCAAATACCTTCTGGAATTACTTTACCCTAGTCTGAAGGAAGGAGAATATTCTGGATTACCTCCTCTCAACTGCTTTCAAATATATAATAGTCATTTAGGCCATCATGTCACCCATCTGCATTAAAACCCTTTGGAAAAGTCAGGGATTCAATGTAATATAGTTGAAAAAACATTGACTACGTTTAGAGTTTTGGATTCAAATCTCCCTCTGTGAGTCTTACTGCCCATGTAATGTGGGGCCATTCATTTAATGTACTTGGACCTCTCTTTCCTCATTTGTAAGATGAGGAGGTACACTAAATGAATTCTGGGGGCTCTTCCAGTTCTCATTCTATCATCCTATGATAAAACTCAATCAGCAAAGATTTATTAAGGATTTAATATATTTTAGACCCTGCCCTAAACATTAGTGATAGAAAGATAAAGCAACAGCAATCCCCACTTCAAGGAAGAAGTTACATTTTAATGGCTTTAAAATTCAGTCCTCATGTCAAAATGTTCAGTTAAGTTCATTCTTTGCCTTATACTATTTAAATAACCTCAAATAATTTTCTCACAAATGCATGGAATTTGTTCCACAAGAATAAACCAAGTGTGAATTACTTCTAATAAAACCAATACTTGGTTTTACTGTATTTTCTTGTGTTCGTAGAACTACTGGAGTACTTTTTTGCATGATACCTTTTATCTTGTCCTATGAATATGATAGTTTATTTTTCATGAAAAGAGGAAAAGAGAATAAGAACTTATCCAGTGCTCTTAAAAGCCAAGCACTTTGCTAAGCACTTTTTATAAATATTTTCTCATTTCATTCTCACAACTCTGTTAGGGCTGTTGCTCTTATTATCCTTAATTTACAGTTGAGGAAATGAAAGTAAACAAGGGCTAAGGGATTTGCCCAGAATTACACAGCTGTCTGTGGTCTGATTTGGACTTAAGTTTTCCTAATTCAAGACCAGCACTCCATCCACTGAACTACCCGCAGCCTCTAGGGTTGTCACTAATAATGATTTTAATCACTAGAAAAATTTCTTGGAGTAATTCAAATTAATTCACTCCAGAACAGCATCAGCAAAGTTACTTACTAGTACATATCTAACTCATAGACTCTCTCCTTTTTGATGACTGAGTCAAAATCTCAAAAAAAAAAAAGTCAGGTTTCTGTAAGGAATCAGAATTAAATTGGCAAAGTAATGCTGGCTGTTTCCCTATATGAAAGATCGACATTCTCTTTCATCATCTGTTCTAGAATTTTCCCAGGAATTAAAGTCAAGCTAACTGGCCCAGAATTCAAAACCTATTCTTCCTCCTCCCCAACCCCATTCTTTGAACCATTGAGGCAACTCCATTCATACTCCCTCACAGTCTTGGCTTAGATGGAAGGTGAGAATCTTAGGCTTAACCATTCCTTCAGAAGAGATGTTGGATGGAGTCTCTTCAGATGGAGTCTGAATGCAGATTGAAGCTTACCATTCTCACTTTATTTCCTCCATGAATTTTTCTCTATTACAGTTGATATGTGCCTTCTTTCACAACATGACAAACAAGGAAATATGTATTATATAATAACAGGTGTATAACCTATGTCATGTTACTTGCCATTTTGGGGGGAGAGGACATATCACAAAATGTCAGAAAACAATTATTATAAATTATATCAACACGTAATCTGAAAAAGAATTTTCTTTTATTTTTTTTATTTTAAAAAAGGAGAATTGTCTTCCCTAGGTTTTTACAGTATAATGTGCTCAGAATTTCTGAAACTTCCAGGATATTTTTTTTAATTCTTTATCTTCATTATTTCTGATAATGATATTTTCAATAAGTAACACTTTGAGGCCTACAAGACCTTCAATATTCCAAACCTTTTTCAGAAGAATTCTTAAAAGATAATGTCATTTCCCTTCTATTTATAAATTAAAAGGGGGGAAATGAGTACCAAATATATTTTTCTTCCCCTAATCCTAAACTTCCATTCTAGGTTGTGGTATTTTTAAAATCTGTTTCTTTGTTTATATATATTTAAAAATTAAAGTATAGATAAGAAGTATTATGGTTTAGGGAATAGGAAATTGATCTTAGAGTCAGAAGAAAGTAGGTTTATGTCCTCCCTCCAACATATACTAGCTATGTTACTCTGGGCAAGTTGATAATCTCTAATGCTCTGGCCAACTCATAAGGCAATAAGTTACAGATCAATTGATCATCCACACATGGAAAAAGTGCCAGCTCTAGAGACAAATGACTTGGACGCAAAACTTACTTCTGATGCTAACTACCTGGGCAGGTCACTTAACCTCCCTGGGTCTCAGTTCCCTCAACTGTAAAACCATGATATTGGCCCAGAAGTAACTTCTAACTCTAGATCTATGAAACCTCCACCAAACAAATTAAAAATTGCATTTGACTCTCTCCTTCATACTGAGCTACTCTTGGCCTTTACTATCCCCCTCAAATATAGATTTTGTATCCTTCCAAATCCTATTCCCAGATTTAAAAAAATTCCCATTTGTCTAGAAATTTATATTTTGCAAATCCCATTTCTACCCCCTACCTTTTAATACAGCATATGTCATTATTCCCATTTTACAGATGGGAAAACTGAGACTCTGATCCATAAGGATTTTCTGAATATCCTTGGACTAGTTATTAGCTATTTAATCTATTAGTAGTGACTAGTTATTTTGAGCACATTCTGAAGAATACTTAACCCTTCTGGTTAGTTAGAACTTTCAAATGAATAAAATCCTCATCCCTACCATTGTTCAGAGGGGGAAATAAGGACATGAAATGGTTACATAAATTTGCAATCATACAAAATAGACCAAAAAACCGTTTGTATACAATTTTTTTTTTGTTTTGTTCATTTTAACTCTTTGATTGTGCTGTGATCTACTCGGATTTTGAAAAAGCCGTTTTTTTCTAAAAGCAATTCAAAAATACTAAATAAGACTCAGATGTGGCTCATCTTGATAACTGTTTATGTGGGATCTGCTTCTTCCAAAGATTCTTTTTTTTTTTAGAAAATCCTTACCTTTTGTCTTAGATTCCATATAAGTATTGGTTCCAAGACAGAAGAGCATAAAGGCTAGGCAATTAGGGTTGAGAGTTGCCCTGGGTCACACAGCTAGGAAGTGTCTGAGGCCAGATTTAAACTTAGAATCTCCTGACTCCAGACCTGGAGCTCTATCCACCGAGACATGTAGCTACCCTTCTCCCACAATTCTTACTGGAACTTTTTTTCAATTCGTAGCCCTTTACAATAATGGCTGGCATATTAGAACTTTATATTTTCCTCCAAACAACACTGTGACCTAGGTAGGAAAAGTAATATATTACCCATTTTACAGATGAAAAAATTAATATATTGAGTTGAAATGTCTGGCATATAGCCACATGACTAGTGATGAGCACAACAGGTACTGATCAGCCCTGAATCCAAGGTTTAAACTACATTCTCCATCTCTTAGGTCAATTCTTTATATTGTGATAGGTACATTGCCCTGCTGTTCTCCTGCCTATAACATAGTTATTATTTCCAATGTTGTCAAATTAATCCATAGGAAAAAAGTAAAGTACTTTCTCTTAAGGTTCTTGGGAATGCAGAAAGTGCCAAGTTATCCCTTTAACACCAAACGCTGTAATGTTTTTAAAAGTGTTAAGAAAAATGAGGATAACATCATAGATCCAAAGCTGGAAGAGATCTCAGAAGCCATCTATCTGGTCCAACCCCATCATTTTACAAATGAGGAGGCTGAAGTCTAGAGTTCCTGGATGACACAGTGGACAAATCATTCTGCTTGGAATAAGGAAGATTTATCTTAATGAGTTCAAATACAGCCTCAGACACTTTCTGGCTATGTCACCCTGGGCAAGTCAGTTAACCCTATTTGTTTCAATTTCCTATTCTATAAAATGAGCTAGAAAAGGAAATGACAAACCTCTCCCAAGTGGGAGACAACTAGGTGGCTTCGTGGATAGAGAGAGTCAAGCATGAAGACAGGAGGTCTTTGGTTCAAATGTGGCTTTAGACATTTCTTGCTGTGTGACCATGGGCAAGTCACTTAACCCCAATTGTCTAGTTCTTACTGCTCTTCTGCTTTGGAACTGATACTGGTGCTCAGATAGAAGGTAAGGGGAAAGGAAAGGAAAGGAAAGGAAAGGAAAGGAAAGGAAAGGAAAGGAAAGGAAAGGAAAGGAAAGGAAAGGAAAGGAAAGGAAA
>NC_058134.1:168105463-168149102 GCF_016433145.1 Gracilinanus agilis
AGAGAGAGAGAGAGAGAGAGAGAGAGAGAGAGAGAGAGAGAGAGAGAGAGAGAGACTAGAATCTACATCTTCTATTGTCAGTAAAATTGAATTCAATAATTACTGATAAAATTCTGGTTAGGATTATTTAAAAAGATGATTGGTAGGCTTCTAGAAAAGAAAGTTGCAATTTCAAAAAAACTACAAAACTTCAAGAAGTTATGCCTGACTTAACTTTATTCCCTTTTTTGGACAGAGTTACAGACAGGAAAATGTTAAATACAGAAAAAAGCTTACCTAGATTTTAGCGAAAATTTTTATCATTTGTTTCAAACTATTCTTATGGAAAGATGGACAGATGTATACTAGATAATGGTACAATTAGAAGGATTCCAAACACTTAAGACTTCCCCCAGTGGAATGGATAGATGAAAACAATTTGTCCCAACAGCCATTAAGGCAGCTAAAGTAGGCACTGTGGAGCACTGAGAGCCTGGTCAGATATCAAAGATACCAAGGTCATCCACTGCATGCTGGACCATGGCCAGTCATCCTGATTTTTATCTTGCCACTGGACTGCAATAGCTCTGGAAGAAAAAGTGAGGCTAACAACTTTGTGCAAGTCTGCTGCACATAAATCCAACTCTTGTACGAGTCAAAATATTACTCATGATATCATTGGTCCTGTTTGAAAATGAATAAACAAAAGCCAGACTCAAGAATCATTCAGAGTCAAGTTGACCAGAAGTCTCCAGTAAAGTGCCCTAAAAATATGGGCTTGGGCCAGTGCCCTCTATCACTTTTATTGAAAATTTGAATAAATATATTGATAGCATGTTAATCAAATTTGTGGACAAGGCAAAGCTAGGAAGTTTCACCCACACACCAGATACATTAGGATCCAAAAAGACTGTGAAAAGATCTTGCATTAAGTATTTATATTTGTTTCACAAGACAAAAGCTAGTAAGAACAAATATTTATACTTGATGCTTATTCTTGGGGTTGAAAGAGTTAAATTCACAGGTATGACAGGAGAAATGTGGTTGTCAAAGAGCAGGTTGTCTGAAAAAGATCTAAGCACTCTGCAAACTTAATATGAATCAGTAATGTGATGTGACAGCCAACAAGAGCTAATTCATGTTTAAATTCTATTTGGAGAGACATAACTTCTAGGAATAAGGTGATAGTCTCCCTCTACTCTGCCTTAGGATTTTTTTGATGCCTGAATTACATTGTATTCAGTTCTGGCTACTAAAAGGTCAAATCAGAATCAATAACTAGAAGATATGAAGTGACTAACATAGGTCTGATTTCAGGGAAAACTTCCTAACAATTAAAGCTACACATGAATGGGCAGCTAGCTGGCTCAGTAGATAGAGAACCGTCCATGAGTCAGGAAGATGCATCTTCCTAATTTCAATGCTGGCTTCAGACACTTCCTAGCTGTGAGACTGGGCAAGTCACTTAACCCTGATTCCCTCAGTTTCCTAATCTGTAAAATGAGCTGGAGAAGAAAATGACGAACTACTCCAGGATCTTTGCCAAGAAAATCCCCAAATGGGATCACAAAGAGTTGGACCTGACAGAAATAAATGAAGAACAAAATCAGGGAATTGGATCAGTTGATTTTCTATGATACCTCCAAGCTCTGTATCTTTAATTCTCTCTCCCTAGTTACTTTCTCCACTCCTCTCCTTCCTCAACTCACATATATACCCACAAGCCAGCAAAGTCACATCAGTTCAGTTTCTTATCTTCATTTTTTAACATTGCCACAGTGTTCATTCTCTCTACTTCATAAAATTTTAATGTAGTCAATACCGTTTCTTGTTCTCCAGTCCTGCTTTGACTGGCATTGAGCAGAGTGACACTTTTCCTGTTGGTTCAGGGCTCATAATAAGATTGTCCAGAGCATCTCTATTCTTGTGAAATTCACCTTAAGGGAAACATCTGGGAAGAAGACAAGATGGGGGAGTTTGAATGGATAATAATCCACTTCAACCATAAATTTATCTATATAGCCCACAAAGTATACTCCATTTATTTTGTTAGCTCTCCTCCAAGTAAGGTTTACACTAAAAGGACAAGAGAGACTTGCAAAGAGATATGAAAAGGCAATATATTAGACAGTTTGGAAAATTTTTGCAGTTTACTAACGTGATGGGATTAGTCCTTGAATTTGAAGCCATTTTGCCCCTGATCCCAAAGGAAATAAGACTTTTATATAGTAATTCTGAAATGTTTCTCTCACAAAGGCCTGTCGTCCTCTACTAAAGCCCCGCCATAGTTGCTGCATCACATTTGTAAGTTCCTTGAAGGGGAAAATGACTTCATTTTTATCTTTGTATCCTCAGTACCTAGCACAGTGCCTAATACATAGTAGACGTCTAATAAATGGGTTTTTTGTTGACTAATGGAGTAGAAGTGATCTTGGATTCCTAAAGGCAACACCAGCTGATGCAAACCCTGATAAGAATTCTCAAACTAGAAAGGCCTTTAGACAAGTGATTGATTGTACTACAAGGACCAATTTTAAAGACTCATGACCAAAAGTCAGCCCACTAATTAAGGAAGATTCAGGGGGTACTTAATACCTATCTTTAAGTATTTAAAGAACTGAAATATAGAGGAGAGACCAGATCAGGTTTTTTGGTTCCAAAGGGCAAAACTAGGGGCACTGAGTAAAGATATCATCCAGTGAACTTAATAGTAAGCAGGCTGGTAAATTCTTTCATGTCTACCCAATTCAGATACTATGTGCATTCTCTAGCAAGAGTAGTCACCAGGGGTAGCTTTGTTTCATCCCTATTGTTCATGCCAATGCTACATTCTCCTTCCTTCTTATACTTCCCACCAATCTCCTTTGCAGGATTCCAGATTCCTTTCTTTGCTCCAAACTTCCAGATCCCTCCCTTCTTCCCAACTGTGATGAACTAGATTCTATCATCTACTTACCTACCCTCTCTATATGTGCCTACATATGCTATACTCTATAGATGCCACCTTGCTGAGCATATATAGACACTCACATTGACAGGGTAAGCAAGGAATTACCAAATATTATAATTCCAGTAAGATGGAAAACCACCAGTCTTTCTCATTTTTCCTCATACTGTGCCCCCAAGCCCACCAAGCCTTCCCAAGAGTTCTGTCTTTATAGGTTCCAGTCTCCCAGATATTGCCATATGAACTAACAACCCACCCTAAGAACCCTTGGGCTTTGCCATCAATTCTGAGGTTGGATCCTTAGGAACCCCAGGATCTTCAATCTTCCCTGCAGCTGAACAACCACTTGTAAAATGTGAAGGGTGTCCTAAAGCTATTAAAGTTCAAACCACACTGTCTTTTGAAACACCCTGTATTAGTGGGGGTGGAGTATTCTTTCCATGTGCGGGTGGGAATAGAGGACTGTTGAGGTGCTTTCTAACTCTTCAAATTCTGTGATTCTCTATGAATTTTATGGGCACAACTGCTCATGAGATCATATATGGAAGAATGATAATCAGTATCAGTGGAGAAAAAACCCACATTGATGAAACCAATTTTTTTAATATAAGGGGCAGCTAGGTGACATTATGGACAAAGTGCTCAGCCTTATAGTCAGGAAGACATATTTCTGACTTCAAATCTAGCCTCACCCTAGCTGTGTGATCCTGGGCAAGTCTCTTAAACCTGTTGCCTCA
The DNA here is from genome assembly GCF_016433145.1 of Gracilinanus agilis. Taxonomy (NCBI): domain Eukaryota; kingdom Metazoa; phylum Chordata; class Mammalia; order Didelphimorphia; family Didelphidae; genus Gracilinanus; species Gracilinanus agilis. The sequence continues at coordinate 168,109,127 of NC_058134.1, forward strand.
ATTTACCCATCTACAAAATGATCTGAAGAAGAAAATTGCAAACCATTCCAGTATCTTTGCCAAGAAAACCACAAATGGTATCACAAAGAGTCAGACATGATTGAAATAAACATTATTTTAAACCAGTTTTCATTTTTTTCCAGATTGCATGTTGGTGCATTTTCAATAAACCTTTTCTGACATTTTGCCATTCATGTTCTCTCTTCCATTTTTATGCCTTCCCCAAGATGGTAGATAATATGATATTTGTGATGCAATAAGTATTTCCATATTCATCATGTTGTAAAAGAACTTCCCCAAGTGAAAAATTCATAGAGGAAATAAAGTAAAGAATGTCATGCTTTTCTGTATTCAGATTGAATCAATCATCCTTTTTCATCAAGAGTCCCTTGGAGTTGTCCTGGATCCTTGCATTGCTGATAATAATTAAATCATTCACAGTTCATCATCATACTTTATTGCTGCTACAGCATACAGCATTCTCCTGGTTCTGCTCACTTCACTTTGCATCACTTCGTAAAAATGTTTCCAGGGTTTTGGGGGGGAATCATCTTGTTCATAGTTATGGCACAATAGTAGTCCATTAAATCATATACTCAATTTAATAGGCATCCCTTCAGTTTCCAGTTCTTTGCTACCACAAAAAGAATTGCTATAAATATTTTTGTACAAGTAGGTCCTTAGCCACTATTTTTGATTTCTTGGGTATATAGACCAAGTAGTGGTATTTCTGGGTCAAAAGACATGACACAGTTTTATGGACTTTTAAGTATGATTCCAAATTGCTCTCCAGATGGTCATGTCAGTTCACAACTCCATCAACAGTGTTAGTGTCCCAATTTTACCACATCCCTTACAACATTCGTCATTTTTTTTGTATATTTCACCTGTCTGATAGGTGTGAGATAGTACCTCAAAGTTGTTTTGATTTGCCCTTATCTAATTAATAGTGATTTGGTGCATTTTTTCATAGGAATAAAAAGTCTTAATTTCTTCATCTGGGAATTGCCTATTCATCCCTTGACCACTTATCAATTGAGAAATGCTTTGTGTTCTTATAAATTTGACTTCATTCTCTATATATTGAGAAATTAAGCCTTTTTTAGAGATGCTTGCTATAACATTTTTTCTCAGTTTGTTGTTTCCCTTCTAATTTTGGTCACATTGTTTTGTTTGTTCAAAAACTTTTTAATTTAATGTCCACAGAGTTATCTATCTTATATCTCATAATGCTCTCTAAGTTTTTTTTGGACATAAATTCATCCTTTCTCCATAAATCTGACAGGTAACCTATTCTATTAGTAAACCATTCTATTAGCTCCTCTAATTAATTTATGGTTTTATCCTTAATTTCTAAATCATGTATCCATTTTTATTTTACTTAGGTAATGGTGTGAGGTGTTCTGTGCCTGGTTTCTGCCATACTATTTTCCAGTTTTCCAAGAATTTTTTGTTGAATAGTGAGTTCTTCCAAAAGATTGGGTGTTTGGGTTGAAACTAGGTTACTATGGTATTTTAAGTATTGAGTGCCTCATCTATTTCATTAATATATTACTCTAATTTCTTAGCTAATACCAGTTTGTTTTGAAGTTTGAGATCCGGTATAACTAAGTCACATTCCTTCTTTTTTTTCCTTTAATTCCCTTAATATTATTGGCCTTTAGTTTTTCCCAATGAATTTTCTTATTTTTTCTAGCTCTGTGGAATAATTTTTGAGTGGTTTGATTGGCACTGAATAAGTAAATTAATTTACACAGGATTGTCTTTTTTTTTATTAAATTGGCTCAACTTATCCATGAGAAATGAAGGTTTTCCCATTTGTTTAGATATGACTTTATTTGTGTGAAACTGTTTTGTATTTGTGATCATAGCATTCCTGTGTCTGTCTTGGCAGATGGATTCCCAGGTATTTTATATTATCTATAATGGTTTTAAGTGTGATTTCTCTTTTTATATCTCGCCATTGAATTTTATTGGTAGTATAGAGAAATGCGGATGATTTATGTGGGGGGGTTATATCCTGTAATTTCACTAAAGTTGTTTCTGTTTTGATCATTTAGGTTGATTCTCTAGGATTCTCTAAGTATATCATATACAAATAGTGATAGCTTTATTTCCTCATTGCCTATTTTTATTCGTTCACAAAGATTATACATACACTTATGACCAAGTGAGTTTATTACCTGGAATGCAGGGATGGTTCAACATTATGAAAACTATCAGCATAATTGATCACATCAATTATAAAACCAACAGAAACCTACTTGGTCCTAGTGTATGGTTATTTTTTATATATTGCTATAACTGTATAGTCGTATTTTTTTCTTTTTTATTACAAATTTTATAAAACCAAATAAAACAAACATTTCCATATCCAAAAAAAAGAAGACTGGACATGAATGAAATCATAAATCTATCATATAATTTGCTTACTTTTCTTCATATCTACATAAGAAATCCCATCCACAAGTGTTCCAATCCCTCTCAATGCTCCCCAAATCACAGAAGGTTGCGTCTGAGACTGATACACTCATATAAATTAGAGTCTTTCATGTTGTCACCATTCAGTTCACTTTCTGGAGGTAACATTCGCAATTATTTTTCCAATATTAATTCTTTAGCTGTGCATAATGTTCTCCTGGTTCTACTCATTTCACTGTTCACTATTTTGTGTAATTCTTTACAAGTTTTTTTAACTAGTTTGCTCATTGCTTCTTATGGTGTAGCAGTATTCCATCAAAATCATATGCCTCAATTTTTTAGTCATTCAATAAATGATGAGCATTTCATCAGTTTCCAATTCTTTGCCACCACAAAGATAACAGCTATAAATATTTTGGAACATAGGTGTTCTTTTCATTTTCCCCTGATCTCCTTGAGAAATAGGCCCAGCAATGGTATACACAGTTTTATAACTCTCTGGGTATAATTCCAAATTGCTCTCCAAAATGGTTGGATCAGTTCCTGAACAGCATATTAGGATCCCCATTTTTCCACTATTATTTTATTTTATTTAAAAATTTTGTGTTGATATTCATTAGAGAGAGTGGTCTATAGTTTTCTTTCTCTCTTTTTTCTCCTCCTGGTTTAGATATCAGCACCATATTTGGGTCATAAAGGAACTTGGTTGAGTTATTTTCTCAAATAGTTGATAAAATATTATAACTAGTAGATCTTTAAATGTTTGGTAGAATTCACTTGTGAATTCATGTGGCTCTGGGGCTTTTTTTCTTAGAGAATTAATTCATCAATAGCTTGTTCAATTTCTTTTTCTGAGATGGGGCGACAAAAACATTTTTAAAAACTGCTTAATTCTATTATTTCTCTTTTCACTTAGTTTTCCAGCAAAGACTAGAGGCAATGTACTGAAGCACTGTGCTAAAGTACTTCATGTATGTTATCTCATTTGATCTTCACTACAGCTCAGTGAGATTAGGTGGAATGACTTTTCCTGATTTTATATTTGAGTAAACTGAGGAAGATTGGTTAAGCTACTTGCCTGAGGTCACATAATTAGTAAGTATCTAAGGTCAGATGCAAGTCCAGATCCTTGGAACTCTAGACCCAATGTTGTTCTGCATCACAATCTAACTGCCTCTAAGCAAAGAAAGAATATGAGGGTGACTGTTCAGTGATTTCACAATATTTGGTATGGAGGTACTCCTTTACTTAAATCCAATGCCCATGTCTTTCCAGAATAATTTAATCATATTCCAAATCCATTTATTTGAAGCTGAATGCCTTAAGGACATCTTCAGGTCTCTAAAGCTGCGCAAGTTAAAACCAGGAAGCACCGCAGTCCATGAGGTCATGCCTTTAGACGGGTAAGGATAGCCATAATAATGATACACTAATAATAGTACATTTATGTAGTACTCCAGTGCTTCCAAAGCCCTATCTTTTTGACATCCCTCTATTGGATATATTCCTATTTTGCAGATCAGGGAACTTAGTCTCAAAGGTATGACGTCACTCAGCATTCTTTCACAGCTAGTAATTAGCAGCGAAAGTTCAAACCCAAATCTCCTGTCTCAAGGTCCAGTGCCCTTTCCCCTATAATGAAGTAGATTAAAATTTGTGTCTGTTATAGATAATATGCAAAATCATTCTTTTTGAAAATGGAATCAAATAATGACAGAATCCACCAAGTGGGAAAAGACATTTTGGATTATCTAGTACAACCCCTTAATTTTACAAATGAAAAACCTGCATCAGCTCAGAACCATTAAATGATTTAAAGTTGCACAACTTAGGTAATGCCAAAAGAAGCACAAGAACACAGGTATTCTACATTCCAGCCCAAGTTTTTTCCACTACGCCACACCTAACAATGAATCAATCATTCAACAAGAGTCAAGTGTTTATTCTCTATCATTCAATGTGCTAGTCTCTGGGAATATGAAGACAAAAAATGAAGCAGCACCTGTCCTCAAGGTGCTTCCATTCTACCAGGAGCAATCAACCCGTACATGTATAAGAGTATCCAATATGTATTGAAAATAATTTCAAAGTCATTTATAAGAGTCAACACTAGTCTGTCATCTTTATGAGGAAATATATATGCAGGTGTGAATCCTTAATGAATGACTAGCTTCTTCTCAGTAAGCACAAAGTTCTCTTCCATGAACCAATCTATGTGGGGAAGGAAGGTTCCATGTTGAGATTTTATTTTCTATTGGAAATATAATACTGTTGGGAAACTCATTGTTTCTCAAATGGCTCATTAATGTGACCCTCATTGTTATCATTATTTATAGAGAGCTACTTCAGAGTGCTAAGATTTATTTTTACTTTTAAAAAATATTTAACAGCATCATATATAAACGAGAGTATTGTGTTAGGAGCAATAAAATCCACATTCACCTGTCAGAAGTACAGAATGCTTCCTATAAAGCTAATTCACTAGATAGAAGGTCTGTATCAGGGTTCATGCAGTTCTCCTCTCTAAGGGACTAGCTACCTAATTAATTCTGGGTTTGTAAGAGTTTCCTCAGATACATGTCTAGCTTCCTAAGTCTCTAGACACAAAATGTCTCACCCATCATTCTAAATATCTTAATCTTCCAATCTGTTCAAACTTAAGCCAAGTTCCTATAAGAAAGCACAAGCTAAGGAGGTAGATAATTAGATATAGATAAATAGATAGGTCTTTCTCAACCAAGTCTGTTGAACTCCTTAAGGCCCAAACACTGTACCACAAGTTGAATTTCTGGTCACTACAATTTTCTCAGAACAGTTTTATTCTTTGAATGACAATTCATCGAAGGTCTGCTGAATATATTATTCCAACTTAAGTCATGGATATTTTAAAAAATTCTTCTAAGGGTACATTTGAAGTTATTGGACTTGGAATCAGGAGACCAGCATTAGAATACAGAATGCTGTGTGCCCAACAACAAATCACATAACCTCTTTGAATCTCAGTTTAAATGTAAAACTGAAATAAACACGTATTACATATCTCGGAATTTTTTTTTAAATGAAGACACTTTGTGAATATTGATATTTTAGAATTAGGTTAAGATTTAAGATTAAGATAATAACTTTATTGCTCCTATATATATGTATACATGTATGTATGCCCATAAATATATGATATGTTATTGCATACATATAAATATATTTTTATTCACAGAATGCTCCAAAAGTTTGTGATTAAAATTGCACACAGACTTTTGGAACACCCTGGATTATGATATTATAATTATGTAGTACTTAGATATGTTTCATTGGTATTTTAACTGGAGGATCATAAACTCCCTAGTACAACTCCATCATCTGACTTATGAAGAAATGGTACCCAGAAACAATAAATGACTTCCCCAAATCATGTGAATTTGGGTATTTAATGGCTGGAGGAGGATTTGAACCTCTGTCCTCTGATTCAAAATATTGCCTTCCTTCACCTGTTCTACACTGCCCCCACTATATAGAGATGATAACATGGAAAGAGGATGAGCTGACTGTGGTGTGTCTGGCTGAAAAGATCTATTTCTGACATATCTATCTCACACATGTTTATTCTTGTGTTGTGCAATAAAGGAGTGCTTGGTAATGATTCCCCAAGGCATTAGGCACTGTTTTGACTTGAGGGGGGTGAATGGGGATGCAGAAGAAAAAAGGAAATGAGTTATTGTTTTTTTTTATTTTATCTTAAGTTTGTATTGGGATATTTTGGTTCTTTTGCCAGTTGTCTATTTTTATTATTCCTAGAGTTCTCTTCTAAAATGCCTCATTAAGTCTCTAATAAATTTCTAAGTAACAGGTTTAATGGGTTTATGGGGCAGCCTTATTTTGGAGTGAAAAGAGTCCTTTGAGATGATCCATTCCAAACCATATATGAACCAAAACCTTATTTTCAGCATGGCTGACAAGTGATTATCCAGACTCTACTTCAGGACCTCCAGTGATGGGGAATTCATTGGTCCTGAGGCAGCTCATTGCACTTTGGAACAGATCTAAGTGTTAAGGGACTTTCATTTTTCCTTATCTTTTTAAATCTGTCTCTCTCCATTTTCCATCCATTCTTCTTAGTTCTCCCCAGAAGGGCCAAACAAAACAAATCAAATTCTATTTTTTCTCAAATGACAGGTCTTCATAGAATTGAATATAGCTATCTCTCCTTACTCTAAATTTTTCCAAAAACCTTCCCTCCTGCAGAATAAACATCCCCAATTCCTTCAACTGGCCCTGCTCTCCATTTCAATTCTCCCCAAATCTTCTCTTCCCCAGAATAAACATTCCCACTTCTTCCACCTGGAATAGTTTCTAGTTACTCCTTCCCATCCTGGCCATATTTCTAAGGATGTGTTTCAGTTTCCTCAACATCCATTGCACAGATGTTTCTTCCTAATATAATGCAATAAAATAGGGCTTAGTGATGTTTCCACATCACGTTATCTGTGATCCAAAGTGCAAACAGAGATGCAACAGGGAAAAGGAAATGAGTTATTGTTTTTGTTTTTATTAAAATGTTTTTTGTAAAAAAACATGGTATGCAGAACTTAACACCTTAAGTCAAACGTGATCTAACCAGGATCAAAGTGTATTTTGCCACTTTCCTTGTTCTGGAGTTTTTTTCCTCTATAAATGAAGCCAAGAAAGCCTTGAGGATAAGTTTTTAGTTTTTTCCTTATACTGTTGACTCCTATGGACTTGTAGTCCATAAAGCACATAAGTCTTTTCCACAAGTAATATAATCTAGCTTGTCACCACTCCCTCTCAACATTCTGTGAATTAGGGGCATCTACCCCAGGCATGTGAAGATTCCTCCATGGAAGGGTCAGATGAGAACATTTTTTTCCAACAGCCATGAAAGTGGCAGAAGCAGGCACCATGGAGCCCTTAGAGCTTGATTAGACCTCAGAGAAGCCAAGGTCATCCATTGAATCCCAAGCCATCACCAGTCATCTGACTTTTGTCTTGCCACTGGACATCAATGACTCTGGAAGAGAGAGTGAGGTTGGTGATTTTGTGCAGCTCTATCTCACTTCCAAATTATGCATGAGTCAAAAAACAGTTCCAGTAATGTCATCTTGGTCTCCTTCCAATACAAAGGACAATAACCAATTATCTAGCTATGCTTCTCCCATACTGTACTTGTAAAGCTTACTTTTAAAAAAAAAACTCAAATGTAGCTAGGGTTTTACCTTTTTTTCCCTACTGAATTTCATTCTCTTCAATTCAGTCCATCTTCTTAGACTGTGAGATCTTTCAACCTGTTAGTCTCTGATTCACTCCGTCTACAAATTGACCAAGCCTCTTTCCAAATAATTGATAAAAATATTAAACAGGACATGGACTATGAGAAAGGAAAGTTCTACATGGTGATACTCCAGGAGTTTCCAGGCAGGAACTCTTGATCAGAAATATTAATCCTATCACTCATGATAGTTTTGTTCCATTGAATCCTCAAGATTTTCTAGTACTGAAGAATAAAGTATATTGAAAATGCCAATAAATACTCTCAAGACATTTCAGCTCTATCAGCTAACCCCTTAGTTAAATTAAAACAAACTAATCCAATAAGTATTTAGTAAGCATCAATACAAGGCACTGTGCTAAGCAATAAACAAAAGAAAATGAGGGGGAGGGGGAATCAAGTTATTTTCTTATTATATTGTTTCTAGAAACCATTTGTTCATCTGTTCAAAACTTTTTAAAGCTCGGTGAACACTCTATATCTGTAAAAGATTTATATCCCAAGAATCCAAGCTTTTGCTTATGACACTATAACTGAAATGTAGCTATAATTAGCCCCAATGCCATTAAAGCAAAATGAGAACCTTGACCTCATTCAGGCTACTGTTGAAGTGAAACAATCATGGAAAAATTAATTCAATTAAACAAATATTTAATAAACTCCTACTAAGTGCTAGGCTCAGTGGAACTGTGAATTGGACCAACCACCAAAAAAAACCCAAAACAATTCTCCAGGCCATCACCAGGCATCCTGACTTCTGTCTTGCCACTAGACTTTGGCAACTGGAAGGGAGAGTGAGGCTGACAACTTTGTGCAACTCTGCCACACTTAAATCCAATTCAGTCACTAGTTAAGACAATACCCTGGGATCTCATTGGTTCTCTTGGAAAGACATAATGATAACAATGAAGGTTCAGCGATAGGCAGTGGGGATACAAAAATTAAAAAGCAAAAGTTACCTCCCTGGTTTCCACTGATAGAATATATCCATAAATAATTATTACATTGGAAAACTCATGTGAGGAGTGAATAGTAAAAACTGGAAGGGGATAAGGTAGAATCCAGAAAAAGTTCAAGGAGGAGGTAGCCCCTGTTAAGCCTGGAAAGAAGTTGACGATTTTGACCGGAAGGGAAGAGGAATTTCCATTATAGGCGTACAAACTCTGGTTTTGCACTTAGCACTGAGAAAGCTGATCAAATTGGGCACTATGTCACAGGTAAGAGGAAAATCGTTAAGATGTTGTTCTGCCCTCTCAAAACTGTTTAAAGTGAAACTTTTCTCCTCTCTTGGGATTTCATACTGTCACCCTAACAAGGCTGTAAAGTGTAAAGGGTCATAATTCTTAATTACTGGATTGGGTTCTCTTGCTATGTTTACAGAATAGCTAGTGGCCCTGAGGGTGGAGTTAGGCTGTATAAAGTCATGTTTTAATTTCCTTTGTAATTGCAATTTGATTGCTAGTATAAATTATGGAGTGTACTTACCGCCTCTTGTGCCCAGCGTTTCCCAAAGTGAGTAATTTTGAATTAAAGGCTGATACCCATCCAAAAGGTTCCCAACATGTTCATAGGCTCAGTGAATTATGTATTAAACAGAATTCTTTAGGATGAAGATAAGAGGTGCTTTTGATGTTGGCTATGGTTTTTAATTTTATTAAGGGCTATTCATCTTTAGACTTCTGTAGAGGCGGCTTGTGTCCTCTGTTCACTTATTTAGTTATTCCTCAACCCTGTTTTTCATTCTTTCACTTTAAGGGTATCATGTGTCAATTCAGATCTCCCATGTTGTAGCAGAAATCTGATGCCTAATTTCTGAGGAGCCAAGAGGAGCAATTTGCTACAAATCCACCATCTGCTGGATGGTCACTGTATATGCCCATGGGAGTGCCAGCAAGATCTTTTAGGTCAACACCTTTAGCAGGAGAAGTTGTTTGGTCATCTGAAACTAGCAAAGGTAAAGGAAAAGTGCCAAGGATGCTGATTTGGGTCACACAGGTAGATTTTGCCCATGTTGTGTCCTTTGGCCATGATTTTCTTACTTAGTTCAATGCCCAAGATGGCTTTGGGGTTTCCCCCCTCACCTTGGTTTCTGTTCTGCATTTTAGTCTCCAAAAGCTACAGATAAAGTTGATAATGAATACTAATCCTAAGAAAATGAAAACAAGTCCTCTGGGCAAAACAGAACAAAGCCAGTGAGGTTTTTATCCATCATCTTCAAAGTCAGTGAAGAGGTTATATCTAATAATCCATTCATCTCAGAGTCTTCTCTTTTCTACTAAATCCAGCACTTTGTACATCTCAAATTTAAATCCCATAATGTATCTGAGTAATAAGTAAGAGCTCTGGACTTGAAGTGAAGAAGAGCTGAGTTCAAATCTTACCTCAAGACTTTTCCTTGGTGTGGCAGCCTGGACAAGTCACTTAACCTCTATTTTTCATCTATAAAATGAAGATAATAATAGCACTTCCTCCATAAGGCTATGAGGATCAAATGAGATAATATGTGTATGGCATTTTGTAAACCTTAGAGTAGTACATAAATTCTAGCTATTGTTTTCAATTATTTTGATTACATATTGCCTAAAGAACAGGAAATAATTTCACAAACTAAACCTGTCTCAGTTTATACCCATTTTAGAGAGAGTAAAGCTATAAGATAGCAAATATAAAGAAGGGCAGGAATCAAAACAAGTTGAACAGATTTAAGGGTCAAAAGTCAATAAATAGGGGCAGCTGGGTAGCTCAGTGGATTGAGAGTCAGTCCTAGAGACTGGAGGTCCTAGGTTCAAACCTGGCCTCAGACCCTTCCCAGCTGTGTGACCCTGGGCAAGTCACTTGACCCCCATTGCCCACCCTTACCACTCTTCCACCAAGGAGCCAATACACAGAAGTTAAGGGTTAAAAAAAAAGTAAAAAAAAAAGTCAATAAACATTTTCTAAGTGACTACTGTGTGCCTATCTCAAACTCTGGTTCTCCCAACTAGCTAATTCTGACTTCGTGCAAGTCAGTAAATCTCCACACCTTGTAGGATCCCATACCTGGAGCTGGAAGGGAAGAGGTTCAACACATTCATTTTACAGATCAGGAACCTGGTGCTGCCCAAATTTGTATCCCTTGTCCAAAGTCACACAGATAGTATGTGTCCAAGCCAAGATTTAAACCCAGGTGCTCTGGCTCAAAGTTCAGCATCATTTTCCACTGTATTAAACTGCTACAATTTCTTTGTCTATAAAATATGCAAAGCCAACAAGGAGACATAGAGAGAGTATTGGTAGGCAAGAGAGTACTACTTAGTTCCAGAAAACCTTCATTCAAAAAGTGTCTCACAACTTATTAGCTCTATGAACCTGAGCAAGTCACATAGTCACTGTCAGCCTCAGTTTCTTCATCTGTAAAATGGAAATACCTACCTCCTAGTGTCATAGTGGGGGCAGGAATTATATATGTATATTATATATGCATGTATATATAATATATATGTAAAGCAATTGGTAAACTTTAAAGCACTATGTGAATGTTAGCTATTATATTATTATTATTAATTATTTATTGGACACGATGATCTCTAAGGTCTCTAATTCCTAACCCCAAATCTTGATGTCAGATTTAGAAGGACAAAAAATCATAGATTGGCCATTGAAAGATGAGTTCTGGTCCTAGTTCTGTCCTGAACTGTGTGACCTTGGGCAAGACATTTAACCACTATAAGCTTCAGCATTCTCATCTTTAGAGTAAGAGAGCTGGGCTATGTGACTTCTAAACTCCCTTCCCGGTCTTAGATCCTATGGCCCTGTCATGTGTTCGAAGATTACGTGGAAAGGCTAAGAAAAGATGAGAGCTGTCCAGCACACTGCTTTAATATCTCAATCTTAAGCTGTCTTCTTCATCTTGAATGGCTTCTATTTGACATTCTATGGATCTGAAACATCTGGCCTCACCTTGAGCTGTGACATTACAACTTCTTATCTGCCTCATAATCATCATAGTAATTCTTAATATATTAATGTCTTCTTCTATGCATCACTGAATACCTTGGTAGGCATTTTATTAAATTCCCAAATAGTACATACTATAAAGTCAGTCTAATACATCATTGCTATCCTTTTATTGTTTCAAATGTCCTATGAATTACTACATTGGGGCAAATATCAGAAGCTCCCTTAAGTGAGATATTTTTGAAAGGAGTAAAATGTTTAAGTACACAATTATTATAGTCTCAATTTCAGTTTTATAGAAGCCAGATTTGAGGGGAAATGATGGCCTATATTTGAACCAATGATGATAGTTTCTATAATTCCTGTTTGTAATTGCAATCAACAAACATATAAGCACTTACTATGTGCCAGGCACTGTGCTAAACTCTAGGAATATAAAAAGAAGCAAAAGATAGTCTTTGCCCTCAAGAGGCTCATGATCTAATGAGGGAGCAATATGCAAATGATATATATATGTATATGTATGTATTTGTACATATACAAGTATGTATATATGTATATGCATTAATATAGGATAAACAGGAAATAATTAACAGAGGTTAGGCACTATCATTAACAAGGGATAAGAAAGGCTGATTATAAAAAATGAGATTTGAGTTGGAACTGAAAGGAAGCCAAAGAAGTCAGTAGGCAGAGAAGAAGAGGGAGATCATTACATTGCAGGTATGGGTGGGGGAATAGCCAGAGAAAATACCTGAAGCCCAGAGATGGAATATCTTAGTGGACCACCTAGTCCAATATCATTCAAGCTCAGAGGACATGGCTGGAAGTAAAGTGTAAAAAGGCCAAAAAGATAGGAAAGGACTAGGATATAAAGGGCTTTGATTGCTAAACAGAACATTTTGTATTTTATCTGGAAATGACAAGAAGCCACCAGAGTTTATTGAGTAGGAGAGTAACATGTTGGAACCTGCTCTTGGGAACTCACTGATTTTGGTGGCTGAGTGGAGGATGGATTGGAGGGAGGAGAGGCTTAAGAGAGGCAAACCCAACAGCAAGCTACTGCAGTAGCCCAAGTATGGGGTGATGAGGACCAAGAATGGTGACAGTGTTGGAGAAGAGGAGGCATATTTAAGAGATGAAACAAATGTAGAGTCTATAGACCATAGCAGCAGACTAGATATGAGCAGAGAGAATTAGAAATCTAGGATCACTGCTAGATTGCAAGCCAGAAGGACTTAGAGAATGAAGTTTCCCTCCTCAGTAATACAAAAGCTAGGAGGGGATGTGGTTTAGAGGGAAAGACAGTGAATTCTCTTCTGAAGAGATTTAGTTGTAGGTTGTCTGCAGGATATCCAGTTTAAGATGTTTGGAAAGCAATTGGAGAGGTGAGATTGTAGATCTGAGAATCCTCAATGAAATTGTAATTAGATCCTTGGGGGCTGATGAGATCACCAAGTTTTTTAGAGAGAGAAGAGAAGAGAGCCCAATAATGAACCCGGAGGGACAGCTATTGTTAGAGGGAATGATCTGGCTCAGGACCAAGCAAAGGAGGTGAGAAAGAATAGTCAGATACATAGAGAACGAGGAGAGAGTGGTGACCTGAAAACCTAAAGAGGAAAGAGAGTTAAGATGCAGAAGGTTGTCAAAAGCACCTAAGACTGCATAAAGATCAAGAGGAATGAGGTTTGAGAGAAGGTCATTGAATATGGCAACTAAGAGATCACTGGCAACTGTGGAAATAGTAGTTCCTGAGGAATAATAAGATTGCAAACTAGACTGTAAGGGGATAAGAAAAGAGTGAGAGAAGTGAAAGTGGAGGCACTTATTTTAAACACTTTAAACACTCTTTTTAAGGAATTTAGCTATGCAGAACAGAAGAAATATAGAGAAATAGCAGGGAAAGAAAGATTAAATGAGAGTATTTTCAGGATTTGGAAGACATGGATTTGTTTAGAGTTATGTTTAGTTAGAGAATGAACCAGTAGATGCAGAGAGATTGAAAATAAATTACGTATGGGGATGGCAGTGGGCAACCTGTTGGAGGAAATATGATGAAATGGGATTGCTTGAGCAGGTAGAGGGGTCAACCTTGGTAAGAAGTAAGTCCTCCCCACCCATTGTATAAGAGAGGAATGAATGAGGAGAAAGGCAGAAGGCATATGAGTGATAGAAGATAAGGAAAAGAGAGATAGATGAGTTTATGGTGAATGGACTGGGTTTTTTTCTGTATAATATGAGTTAAGGTCCTCAATTGAAATGATGGGGGAGGAGATCCATGGGAGATTTGAGGAGAGATAAGATTTGGAAGAGTCTTTGGGGTGAGTTGGGAGAGAAGTTGCTAATGGAGGAATAGAAGGATTATATAGTAGCAGGAAGCTTCCAGTTGAGTTGTATAATATAAATTTGTAATCAAACCAAAATTTGTAGTCAAACCATTCAAAATGGTTACATGATTTTCTCCACTTTAATATAGCAAAATATTGTAAAAGCAAAGGTGGCAAATGGTGAAAGTAATCCAAGCCTGAGGCTTGACTAAAGCTAGACGATAAAGAGGATAGACATGCAAAGGAGATGGAAAGTATAGAATTAAATCAGTCACCAGGGACTCAGGATAGGGAAATGTGAAGAGAGATACTCATGCAGGGGAGCTGACCTGGGAGATAATTGAGAATTGGAGGGATTGGAGGTTCCAGTGTAGACAGAGAAAAGGATTTTATAAGAGACAAGAGAGGGAGAAGTGAAAAACCAATAGATTATGGTCAGATAAATGGATTTCAAAATTGTTGAATGTGGAAATGGTACTTTTGTAGGTGATGGCAAGATCAATTGAATGACCATATTTGTGTGTGGCTGACATATGGTAGAGGTGTAGCTGATAGGAAGTGAGTAGATCAAAAAATTGAGTGGTTGGAGCATTTGAGGGCCAGAGTTGGGAAGAAAGAAAAATAGTGTGCCATAGAACAGACTTACTGAGGAAATAAAGGGTCTGAAGACAATAGCTATCAGGATTTTGATTGGATGGGATACATTTGTATAACTGATTAATGAAGGTTGGGGGGGGGAACCTGGAAGTTGAAATAGAAGCAAAAAGTATTCTAACGCTCCTTCCTTAATCAGGGTACCTATGAGAATGAGGGAAGATGCCACTGCTATTGGAAAGGGTTGCCAGGGAGAGTGGGTCATCAGAGAGAGGTCAAATTTCAATTAATAACTTATAGATGGAAGGAGTGGTAGAAGAAACAATTTAAGATAAAGTAAAGTTTATTGCTTATGGAAGAGACATTTCCCAGAACCCAGTGGAAGAGTTGGGTAGTATTTAATTGCAAGTGGAGAAAATCATAAATTACAATATATCTTTGGGGACAGGACTCAGTAAAGGTAACTAGATTGCATAGATGCAAGTGGATAGATTGTTAGCCTGAAGCCAAGAAGTCTCCTCTTCATGAGTTCAAATCTGACCTCAGATACTTATTAGCTCCATGACCCTAGGCAAGTAACTTATCCTTGTTGGCCTCAGTTTCCTTTCCTGTAGGCTGCAAAATGAACCTGGATAAGGAAATGACAAATCATTCCACCATTATCTTTGCCAAGAAAACCCCAAAAGGAGTCTCAAAGAGTTGGACAAAATTGAACAATTATGAGTAAAGCACGATGCTAAGCTAGGGATGCAAAGAAAGGCAAAAAACCTGCTCTCAAGGTGCTAACAATATGATGGGAGAGAAGAAAATCTGCAAGCAACCAAAAATATATGCAGGATAAATTGGAGAAAATCTCAGGTGGAAGGCACCAGCTTTAAGGAAAACTGAGAATGACTTCTTGGAGAAGGTAGGGTTTTAACTGAGACATGAAGGAAACCAGAGAGGCCAGGAAGGGAGGGAGAATATTCCAGGCAATGAGGACCATTAGTTAAAATTTTAGTCACGAGAGGAACTTGTGAGAGGAACTGCAAGAAGGTCAATGTCACTGTATATACACGGGGGAGTGAAGAGTAAGGAGATTGGAAAGGGAGCTCCTTTGTTGTATCAATAACTGTGTTTTTAAATATGCTTATATTTCACTTATTCAGCAATCTCAGCTATATACAGCCAAGAACCAGATCGAAGACCAAAGAAAAGGTGTCTGAGCAGGCAAAATAGAAGTAGCAAAGTCATTGCACCAAAACCCATTAATTTTAGGCATCAGAGATCCCAAAGGTTCATTCTTAGCCTATTACTCTTATTTTATAAACAATACTAACAAGTTCCATGATCTAATTTCCTTGCAGCTGATTAGAATCCAAAGATGAGAATTCAAGTGGGGATGAGTAAAGAGAGGCACCAGTCCTGGTTAGTACCAGCACTGTTGCTGTTACAAACATCAAATGCCAATACCAAGTATCAGAGAGGAAACTTTGACTCAAAGCTGTCACAATCGAATGCTCACAGCTGAACATAAGGTTTCCATTTGCCTTTTGAGCCTTTCTGATGGCTGGCTCCATTGTGGGCGAGGTGGTAGACACTGTCTTTCAACCTTCCCCAGGCCTCACACAATGACCCTTGAGCATCTGCTCAGGCTTCCTTGTTGTAAGACTAATCCCCAGAACCCTGCAGAGGCTGATGGAGCAGTTCTAACCACTCCACTCCAAAGAGTACTTCACTTTATACTGCAATTATCACAGCCAGATATGCTAGAAGTCATTTGCTGAAATCATAGAATGGAAAAAAGGAACAGCTGGCATTATTTGCATGTCATATTTTTTAAAGCAGTAAATTGAAGGGGGGGAAAAGCCATGAATTTTTACCCCCTTCCTTATTCCTACAACAAAGTTTTTGCAAAGACCATTTTCAAATCATATGTTATCATAAAGAGTCTTGAAAGGAAAAAATTCACTTCCATCCTACTTCTTACCTCCCATCTGTTATTGTCTGTGCTCCAAAGTAGCTACTATGTAGAGAATTGAGGGAGAATAATGGGGCGCACACTAAAACAGACAAAAGGAGCACTTCAAGGTTCATTTGGAAGCACTATCTGAAGAATGACAGCATATGGAAATGACAGCAGACAATTGACCACAGTGGTGGGCAGCAATCAGAGCTGGGGTGGCTGAGTTTAAACAGAAATACCACGCCGTCTGGGAGCTATGGAAGCGGGAGACCCACAAGCAATTCTCTGCAATTATTAGCCAGTGAATAGACTTGTCCTGCAAATAGAATTTCTGTGGTGCAATTCTAAAGGCTATTTGGCCCACAACTTAAATGTCTCAACTCATACTGGCTGGTGTGGCACTCTCTAGCCCCCTCCTCTCGCTCTCCTAGACGTCTCTAACTTTCCCTTAAATGTTACTGGCAGAGAAAAGGCAAGGTGAAAGTCATTACCCTGCTGACACTCTATCTCCTGCCTTCATCATGAAGTACTTCATGAAAACCGAATTCGAAAGGTTAAGAAAGAACTCTATTTCCTCATTAGGGCAGATGTTTGAGTTTTCTGTAAACTGTGACATGAGGAAGGGTCCTCTTTCCCTTAAAATATCCCTGTTCCCAATTTTGAACATTCTGCTAACAGTTACTTCATTTGTAAATAAATATATCTGAGAAAATGAAGACTCCTCCTTCCCGGGGAAGGAGCACCTACTTTTGCTCCAAAGAATGATGAAAGGCATAAAATGATAAAGGTAAGAAGAAACAAAAGATTAAGTGGTTGTGGCAGGTGATTCTGTTATAAGGAGGAATTTATTTTTTGTTGGTTTTTAAAATAACATTTTTTTTCAAAGCTCTCTGGGTGAGGCCTTCCCTTTCCCAGTCTCAGACCAGCTCTCCCGAGGGTAGAGGGGAGCCTGCTGAGACCCCTCTGTGCCACATTATGAGGGATACTGAGGCAGCTATGTAAAACATCTGACATGGCTGGTTATGATGGCACTCACTCTTTTTCCCTGCTGCCTATCAGGGTAAGGCTGGCTAATCTCTTGAGACTGGGCATTTTGAGCTGAAGTGGGCTATGCTGATCTAGTGTCTGCATTAAGTTTGGCATCAATATAGGAAGCCTCTGGCTGGAGAAGAGAGCCACTCCATTACCTAAGGAGAATCAGGCCAGGTTTGATAAATAAAAGAGACTAATCGTGGGATTAGCCCTGGGAATCACCCCTGACTTTCCAGCCTGGGAAAGATGAGGAGACCTAGTTTAAAAAAAGAGAGAAGAAAGAAAGAAAAAAGAAAAGAAAACTCACATGAACAATAGAAAGCTCTGTTGTTTTTGCAGAGCATGTATCCAGGACTCGTCCAAAGGTTATCCAAGATTTGCCAAACTCCACTCCACTTATGATTCAGAATGGTACTTGGCACACAGTAATGGCTTGCTAAATGTTTTTCATTCATTCATTCACTGATTCACATAGGGATAAATGGTACTGCCAGGGGAGATGTTAAAAATAATTAGAATGATTATTAAACTTTGACCAAAAAATAAAAGTTTTAGGGGTATGGATGGCAGGGTTTTGTTTTTTCACTGCTCCCAACTGTAAGCGAAAGGTTTGAAAGGGAAGAGTAGATAGAGGAAGTCAACAACTGCTTAAGAAAGTGATACCTGAGAACCAGATTTGGATTTCTGGCTCCTTAATTTCAGATATAAGAATGACAGTCACTTGGCCAAAGAAATACACTAAACAACGGCTGAAAAAAACAAAACTGGAGACTTGGGAAAAAAATCAAAATGATAAATTGAAAAGGGAGGAAAATGCCTACATATACACTACATAGAATAAGTAGCTACTAAAGAGAGTAGCAATTATAATCATTTTTAAGCAATTGAGATACCTAGTCATTTTCAGGAAAAAAGAAAGAAGCAGCAATAAAACTTATATGCATTTACACAATTTCATATTGTTAACATGTATATAGTGCCTTAAGGTTTGCAAAATGCTTTATATTACCTCATTAGGAACACTAGTATGACAAAAGGGCATATTGTCTCTGAATTGGAGGAGAAAGTAAGAATCAAAGTGGTAGATAACCTGCAATGAAAAGAAGACTGTTCAGCTCTTGGTTTCTGTTTTATTTGGCAACAAAGGGATTGCCTGTTAAGAGATCAACATATTAAATTATGATCATTAAAGAGGTATTACTAGCATCACTAATATTCTCTTTGTACTAGAATAAGGGATATAGATACCTGAGATCAAGGCTTTGAAGTCAATTCACAAGTATTTGCTAATACCCAATGTAAATCCTCATTCTGAAAACAGCTTACAATTTCCTTTTAGCTTTCGGATCCAAGGACTTTCCGTTATAAAAAATTGTTATAAATAAAATGGACTAGACACCTTTATTTTTACTATGATACTTAATAATTTATTTACTAAATCACCTGTTTATTGAGGCAAAACAATCTAATAGAAATTGTTCATGGGCTTAGAGTCAGGAAAGACTTATGTCCAAATTCTTTCTCCTATAGGCAGGCCGGTAAGTGGCACAGTGGATAGTGCTGGACCTGAAATCAGAAAGAATCCTCTTCCTGAGTTCAAGTCTGGCCTCCAACACTTACCAGCTGTGTGACACTGGGCAAGTCATTTAACCCTGTTGGCTCCAGTCTCCTTATCTATAACATGAATTGGAGAAGGAAATGGCAAACTACTCTAGCATCTTTGCCAAAAAAAACCCAAATTGTCTGAAAAATGGATATAATGAAAGTATTTGCATCACAAAGTTGTATAATATAGTCCAAATCAGATAATGTGTGTAAAATATCTTGAATATCTAAAAATAAGTGGCAAATCTTAATGTCAATTTGTTGTTATAATGTATATTGATAAAGAACTTCTGCAAGCCATTCACCACTATTTGTAGAATCACAGAATTTGAAATTTAGAAGGATCTTCAATGGCCATCTAGTTGAACCCACACCCAAAGAATATTCCGATTATAATATACCCATCAAGAGACCATCTAAGGGGGCAGCTGGGTAGCTCAATGGATTGAGAGCCAGGTCTAAACACAGGAGGTCCTAGGTTCAAATCTGGCCTCAGACACTTCTCAGCTGTGACCCTGGGCAAGTCACTTGACCCCCGTTGCCTACCCTTACCACTCTTCTGCCTTGGAACCAATTCACAGTATTGACTCCAAGACAGAAGGTAAGGGTTTTATTAAAGAGAGAGAGAGAGAGAGAGAGAGAGAGAGAGAGAGAGAGAGAGAGAGAGACTATCTAGCTTCTTCCTGAAAAAGTACAATAAACCTTTTGTTAGTCATTTTTGTTCAGTGCAAGAGCAATTATCTTGGCAGGGAAAATAAGAGCAAAATAAGAACTAAGTAGCTCTGCCTTCTCTATAGTATGTGTGTGTATGTATATATGTATGTATTTTCACTCCTAGAATTCATATATCTATATATACATATATATATATATATATAGGAATAAGTCTTTCCTGACTCTAAGCCCATTAACAATATCCATTAGATTGTTTTGCATATATATATATATATATATATGAATTCTAGGAGGGAAAATATACATACACACATATTCACACAATACCACACTGCCTACTCCTAATTCCAGGCTTAGAGAGAAATTTTGCCTGGTGAGAATTTCCCATATTGATTTCCTTTGGTTTCATTGACCCTGCAAAAGATTTCTGTGGTATTGCAACTCTATCCCATAATCCCTTTAAAGGGACCAAAAAGCTAGCAGTCACACTAGATCTAAGATCTGTTGGCTACCTCTTCTTCCCAGCTATAGTTTTCATGAACCACAGCAAGCCTAGAAGTGAGGTATCATTATCATACGTATAAGTCTCATAAATAATTTGCACATGTGTACAAGTCAGAGATAGACAGAAGACAAAATCCAATAAGCCAAGAAGCCTTACAATCGGGCTCATTCATATTGTAGATTTTGCACAGTAAATAAATTCCTTGAGCCATAAATGTATATATAGCATTGCTTAATTTTTTAAATGCAGTTAATAACCTAATTTTTTATGTTAAAATATAACTAGACAATGATACTGATATCATTTGATTCAGAACCCGATGGATGACTGGACTCAGAGGAATTGCTAATGGTTCAATGTCAATATGGCAGCAGGACTTCAGAGGAAAAGCCCAGGGATCTGGGCCATTTATCAATTTTATCAATGTCTTAGATCAAGGAATAAATTGCATGCCCATCACATATTAAATGGCAAATATTAAAGATATTAAAGAAAACAAAGTCTGCTATTTTTATATAAAACTTGATAATTATATAATGGCTAGCAAAGACTTTAAAAAGGCAACCAATTGTGTAGTAATGCTTTAAAATAGCTTAGGACATTGATAGTCATTGGAGATGAGGTTTATCATATCTGCATTTCCCTGAATATTTTCCCTGAATAATTCCTTCTTTCATACTATGTTGCCACTGCTTATTCTGCTTTTATAACATGGGGATGAGGAGCAAATATGCTAGAGTCTATATCAAATTGTTCTGAGAAGTAGGAAGGAAGGGATTTAAGGCTTGCCTTTGTTATATACTGATTATGTGATCTTAAGTAGGGCATCTAACTTTCCAGTATCCTTGGAAGATTCTCCAAAACTATAAAATGGAGATGAGTAGTCAATTTGTATCACTGGAGGTAGTTTCTAACAGGGAGTTGAATAAATCAATAAATTCAGAAGCCTAGACCTGCCTCCCCCCCCCCCCAATTTGGGTAAGAATAATTGTAGGATAGTTTAAGGTTCAAATGAAATATATTAAAAGTTCTTATAAGCCTTAAGCTCATATGCAAATGTTAAGTATTATTATTGACAGCTCTCAACATATAACTTCTTTCTTATGCCTTCATAGCCATCTTTCTTCTCCTTTCTTTGAGCTCCCTAAAGGCTCAGCCAAGAACCAAGAATCTTCCAGCCATGCTAACACAAAAAGTTGAGAGTAAAGGTGCTGCTGCCTGGTCCCTCCACTTGTATCAAAGGATCAATTAGTTGATGAAGAGAACTCAGAGGCCATTTAGACTCATCATTATAAATGAGGAAACTAAGGCTCAAAGAGGATGTGTCTTGTACATGGTCCTACAAGGGAGTGGCAGAGCCATGATTTGAAACCAGTGTTTCTGGGTCCAAATCTGTCAGTCTTTCCACCGTATCAAATTGTCTCCAATACTTATATCACAAGTCACAAACAACAACAGCAACAACTACCACCACAATCATAGCTAGCATTTGTATAGCACCTACTATGAGTCAGTGGGTCAGGCAGGATACTAAGTATTTGCAAATAAATTGAACTTCACAAAACCTGGAAGGTGCTCTTATTATTCACATTCTGTAGTAGAGGAAACTGAGGCAACAAAAGGGTAAGTGACTTGCTCATGGTCATACTTTCTGAGGCCAGATTTTAACTTCTAAATTCCAGAGTCAATGCTCCATCCACTGCACAATATAATTATTAAACCACTCACTACCTTTCCTACTTGTATCTATCTATCTTGCCAGGATTTTAACCAAGCAAAGCTTTGCATTAATGCTGATTCTATGGTTATTCTGTGTGTTAAAACTGTAGGATCCCTGGAGAGGTTCTCCCCCCTCCCGTCACCTACTCAACAATATGTCTCTCAGCAATAGCAACATCTAAAATTCTACTATCAGTGATTCATGTGTACTGCCTGAGGATCTCTCTCCAATTCATAGAGTAAATCACCCAGTTAATTTTATCCCAGACTTTAGATATTCTATGGGTCTACAACACACTCAAAACTACATCTTACAAATCCTTACCAAAGTATTACCTTTGAGCTATTGGTTCAGTGCCAAAGCATTCAACTAAATCATTTGATAAATAGCAATTTTTTTAAAAAGAAGAAATAAAATACTTCCTTCATAAACCCAGGAGAGTTGTTATTCAGTCATTTCAATTAGATCTGATGCTTCATGACCTTATTTGGGGTTTTCTTGCCAAAGATACTAGAATGGCTTGCCATTGTCTTCTCCAGTTCATTTGTTAGATGAAGAAACTGAGGAAAACAGGGCTAAATGACTTGCCCAAGGTCACACAGCTAGGAAGTGTCTGAGACCAGATTTGGACTCAGGAAAATGATTCTTCCTGACTCCAGGTCCAGCACTCTATCCTTTACAAAAATTATAGCTTTAGTAGGTAGAGTAGATATGCATAGGGAGTCATTGAGAGAGACATTCACACGGGAAACAGACTGAGAAAGGCATGCATGAGTGGAGGGTCAGCCTCATAGAAGATGTCTGCCCAGAGTTTAAAGGCCTAGGGCAGGGGTCGCCAATGTAAGACTCTCCAGCCATATCTGGCTCCACCTCCCGACCTGCCAGTCCGAGCAGAGCCCCAGGATGTGCCCCAGGGGGCCCTTCAGCCCCCACTCCATATTCCAGCGCCTTCGCCTCCATCTTCCTCCTTCTGCAGGTGTTTATTGCTATCACGGCCAAAAAGGTTGCCGATGTTGGCCTAGGGGAAACTCACAGCACTCCTGCTTCTGATATCTTTTTGTATTGTCACATCACTAATTCCACTAAGCCTTTTCCAGGCTTTCTACCATACGCCACTCCATTAAACATGGAGATAGTCTCTGGTGGATGTTGTTTCACTTGGACTAGACTAGGTGCACAATCTCTTCCTAGATCCAACGCCAGTAGATGATGATTTCCTTCTACCTTCTGGCTTCAGCTGAAGTCTTGGGATATCTATATCATTCTCTTTTCATTCAAAGCCAGAGGTTTCTCATAGCTCATTTATGAAAGAGTTCCAGCCACAGATCAGGGGAAAACAATCATTACCTATAGAAGGCATTCTTGACTTTTTTTTCCCTTTATGAATTGGACAGCCTTGTTCACCCTAAATCTTATCTTCTGGACCTTCCATCTCTCCAGCAGAAGATATTCAATCTCCGCTGTCAAGACCTTTAGAACCAAAAGTAGAGACACTTATAGCTAAGCTTATAGGCCCTCAAGTTCAAATTTGTCTTTAGTTTGAATTAAACTCACTGGTTGGAGGCCACTGGTGGCTCAGCCAGTAGTGCCTGAACCTGCAGTCAGAAAGACTTGAGTTCAAATTTAGCCTCAGGTACTTACTAGCCATATGATCCTGGGTGAGTCACTTAAACTCTGTTTGCCTTAATGCAGGGGAGAAAGAAATGGCAAACCACTCCAGGATCTTTGCCACAGAAAACATGATTAGCCTGCTGCAGTTCACAGGGTCATGAAGAGTTGGACACAACTGAATGACTGACAACAAACTTGTTGGTTATTGTGCTTGAGAAAACATAATTCTAGTTTATGGTGAGCATTCCCTAAGCCTTCTAACAATCTCTGAGGGAATTATCATAAAGCATGTAAGGGTCACTTTCCCCTAACTGCCAAACAGCTCAAGGACTGACTATTTCCCAGTTTTCCAAACAGAAAAATTTCATTTCCTTCCCATAGATAAATTAGGAGCTAACAAAGAAAAGGCATAGAGACAAAAGCAATTTAGAGCAATGGCGTCAAACTCAAATAGACCTGGGTACCACTAAATCATATATAAGAATCTCTGTGGGCCACCTATTGGAAAATTACAAATTAATATTATCTATAGAGGTAGCGGATAAAGAACCAGGCCTAGAGACAGGAGGTCCTGGGTTCAAATCTGGCCTCTGACACTTCCTAGCTGTGTGACCCTGTCAAGATGTTCCCTGTGTGAATGTGCCTCTCTGAATGACTCCCTATTCATATCTATTCTGCCCACTAAGGATATAAGTGTTTGTGGATGAGATTTTGTAGGAGATAAAGCGCTAGACTTGGAGTCAGGAAGAATCACTTATCCCATTTACCCTAACTTAACCCTTACCACTCTTCTGCCTTGGCAATTCAATACTTAGAATTTATTCTAAGTTGGAAAGTAAGAGTTTTAAAAAAATAAGTTTTGCTCTTTTTTCTTCATTTTGTTAACCGTTTCCCAATTTCATTTTAATCTGGTGCCCATGCCCTCGTCCCAGTTTGATGATCATTGCCTTCTCTACCTCCCCAGCCATCTTCCTTCCTTTTCCTATGCAGATACAGCTAAGCAGTGACTAAAAAGCTCACTCTTAAACATGTTGTTCATAATTGTAGCCCTCTTCCAGTAGCCTCTTTTTAAATTCAGATTCCTGGGAGGGAGGAACAATTTATTATATGATGTAGTAGAAAAACCCATCACTCTCTGACCTCTGAGATCTAGACTCAATTCCTGCTTCAGTTGCTTATTATGTGTGCGTATGACCCTGGCCAAGTCTCGCAACCTTCCTGGACCTCCATTTCATCCTTTGTAAGATGAAACGGTTGGAGACCTCCAAAATACTTTCCATTTCCCAATCTATAATCTTTGACTTTGTGACTAATGAATTTATAAGATGTAATCTGCATATGACAAAAAGAGAACATGATTACTGAGTGCCTTGGCAGAGGAGAGAAAAAGATATAAAACAGTTCAATAAAACTAATAATACACTGGCATTCTCTGAAAGCGTCTGCAACATTTCATATCTGAAGCACTTACCCTACCATCACCGCAATTATTTTTTTTTAAATTATCAGAAATCTATTTATTTTCTCTGTTTTCCCCATTGGGGGAAAATCTTTTAACAAATATATGTAGTCAAGCAAAACAAATTTCCTCAATAGTTGTACACATAAAAAAAATAAGTCTCATTCTGCACCCTAAATCCATCACCTCTCTGTAATGGAGAGCAGCATGTTTCCTCAGTCCTTGAATGATCATTGCATTGATCATATTTCTTACTGCTTTCTAAGTTGGTTGTTTTAACAGTGTTGTGGTTATTGTATTAAGTGTTCTCCTATCTTGGCTTCTCTGAAGTCCCAGCTAAAATCTTATCTTTGACAAGAAGCCTTCTCTGATCCCTTTAATGCTAGCACCTTCTCTTTATCGATTATCTCCAATTTATCCTCTCTATATATCTTATTTGTTATAAAGGGATTTTTGTGTTGCTTCCATGAAATCTTTGAGAGCAGTGACTCTCTTTTGCCTGGTTTTATTTCCCTAGTGGTTAGCAGAGCACAGTGCCTGTTACACAGTAGGCCCTTATTAATTTCTTATTAACTGATTGACTGCTTAATGGCAAGAAAAAAAATAGAAAGAGTAGGCTGGGAGTACTAAAGACAAACTTTCCCTTTTTAATACCTTGGCACAGAACTAACTCTGATGATGCCATACAAGCAGATTCACAGATTCATAGTGAGTTTCTCGAGGCCTTTTTTTTTTTTTTTTTTTTTTTTAATTCTGAGGCTGGAGAGGCTAGACAATGAGACTAGGCTGTCTTCCCAATTCTCTCTCCCATGATTTTTAGGAGGAAAAAATATTTTTTCTGAATTGAAATCCTATGCATGTAGAAAACTCTCAGTGTAAAATCTTCCTTCATCATGACAAGTAAGCAATTTATGTTTTAAATTTAACATCTTAGAGAAGGAATTCTTAATCTAAGGTTCACAGAAGGGTTTAATTAAAGCTTGCAAGGTATTAGTGAACTTGGATGGGAAAAAGAAATCTTTATTTACTGTTACTTCTGAATAAAATTGAACATTTCCTTTGATTGTAAGTTTAAAAAAATATTATTTTAGGAATGGGTCAGGAGGTTTTCCCAGACTTCCAAAGGGGTTTACCCCAATCTATCTCTCTCTCTCTCTCTCTCTCTCTCTCTCTCTCTCTCTCTCTCTCTCTCTCTCTCTCTCTCTCTCTCGTTTATTTCTTGGTTCGAATATGATATTAGGGTGTCCGACTCATCTGAGTTAGAAAGATCCCAGAATCAATTAGTTTTCATGAATTTTGTCTACTACAAAAGACTTTTATCTGGGATGACCATAACATTTGCACCAAAGGGCATGCAAAGTACTGACGAAGGCAAGTATAAGTTGAGAAGAAAATTTTAAAACCACTATATTTCACTCAGATTATTTTAACTACTTTTGTTGTGACAAGAATTTGCCCAAGGTTATACCTTTTATGAACCAATCAGCAAACATTTCTTTAGTGCCTGTTATGTGCCAAGCATTGTGCTAGATGGTAGGGATATATATTAAAAAAATAAAGTGGAATCATTTCTGCCCTCAGGGGGTTTACCCACTTACTGGAGGAAATAACCCATGCATGTATCAATCTACATCTGTTTTTAAATTTTATCATAAATGATAAATAAGTGAAAGAATAAATAAAAGATACAGGAATGGATGGCATGACCACTCAAGGTCACTTTCAGGTACGAAATTCTGTAAGTTAGCCCTCGTCTGTAAGGACAAAGAAGCCTGCTGTGGTACAGGTCTTTAGAAAGTAGGTGACAGGTTAACAATAGAATAGTATGGTTTGGGAGGAGTAATTTATATTCTCTTGTGTTCCCTTGACATGAAACTCCCGAAATGCTCAAAGAAAACTACCCATTCCATACATCTCCAAAGGAAGGAAATACAGAATGGAAATTCATTTGGCCTCACCTATTGAAATGACAGTTTATTCAATTCTAAGCGAAGCTGCTTATCTTCAGAAAGTTCAACCTCAGAAACTGAATGAAATTGCCACTCTGTCCCCCAACCCTTGTTTTATAAGAGGAGGAAGGACATTGCTTGCTGAAAGCAGAAAAATCCTATTTTAAAAATTCTTCTTGCCTTACTGTGATTACGCTCCTGCAGTGATTAATCTTGCTACACTTCCCCCCACCACCACCACCACCCCTTTCTTCTTCCAAATGTGATTTTCATAGTTTAGGCTGTTGACTTATTATTTCTCTAGTGAATGGGATTTTTTTTAGTTCACTTTCTTTTCAAATGGAGTTTCACTTTCCAACTGTCACTCAAGGTAGCACATTTCTGTAGCATTTAGGATTTTAACACAGCAGATATACCAGGCAAAGGCAATAGAAGCTTTTGTATTCTTTTGTAAAAATTCTTTCAAAATATGGGGTTCTATTCAGCTTTACTTTAGTGATACTTTTTCTCATTTTACTTATTCTGCACAGTTGAACAAAATTGCATTTAAATCACACATGTACATGGACAGCGGTCTAGTCTATCCTCTTCGTTTTATAAAAGGAGAAACTGAGGCCCGAGGAAGCCTAGCATCTTGTACAAAGACATCAGAAGCGGGATCTGAAAATATGATCTTGCACAACATTTTGCTATGCTGTGCCAGCATTCTCTCTGAGTGCAGCATCCACAATTCCCATCCCCACAAGGAACTGAAACCTTTTGATGAGTGTTATCAAGCCAAACAGCCTCTCTGGCTGCTAATATTAGTCCTGGAGATAATCCAAAAGTAGCTACGCATGTTTGAGAAAATTCCCATAGTCGGTCACAGTTACACTCTCCGCTGAATCATTATTCTCTCCTTGGGTTCCAATCTACAAAGAATGCTACATGTCACTTATTGTATCTAAAGACAGGAATTTTCTTCTTCACTGGGAAGTGATTGACAGTAAGGAGACTCCCAACTGGGCTGACTGCTATTCCCAAAGAAAGGATAAGACCTAACAATAGGGCTGTGTGAGTGACAAGGGAAAAGCAAGGAGTGCATTTAGGAAAACTGGCTTGGTGCACTTTGAAAGATGGACAGTGGAGGGAAAGACGAATGAGTACGGACACTAAGCACACCTGGGGAAGCCCTTAGCATAGCTTAGCGAGCAAGCCAGTGCTATAGACAATGTAAGGATGGCATATATATTTCTTAACACTGATGCTCTCAGGGGGCCCTCAAGGTAGAGTTCAGAAAGTGACTGCAGGTTGTCAAAAAGTGTCACGCAGATTCTAAAAATGATCACGAAGGAAAGATCTCATAAAACACGACATGGAATTTTCCCCAGTGCATCTTCAAAAAATGGGAAACACAAAGTATAGCTTCTCTAATCAGGAGAGGTCCCAAACATTTTAATCAAGGGCTTATTCTGTTGTTATTATTTGAAGAGCATCCCAAGGTACTACTGATCATTCTCCCCAAAGTCCCCTTTCTTGGCCTGCCACTGTCTAAAGTATCTACCTTTTTGATTTCCAATTTAAAGGAAAAGCAAAGTGATCCTTTTTTTAAAAAATCCATCAAGATGTTGTTATAATATCTTCTCTTCTAAAGCAGATTTAAGTTTATAATGGGATATAATATGATATATATGATATATGATAAAATCCAAATACATCTAGTTTAAGGTCACAAAGCTGTCTGATATGTAGTTTATATAAATTTTTGAAAAGTTGCTGACAATGTTTCCTGTTGTCCACAGGGGTGAGCGTAGCCATTAATGGCTTGATATCACCTTGGTGGGAAGTACAGCTTGCTCTCCTCTGGGGAATCTCTGTTTGGCCCTGGACCGTTTCCCATTTTTGTCAGTGATCTGGATAAAGGCAGAGATGGCATGCTTATCGAATTTGTAAAGACTCAGAGTTCATACATCAGATGACAGAAAAGGTTCAGAAAGATTTCTGACAAATAAGAAATACAATAAAATGTAAAAATCTCAACACTTCAGTTCAAAAAAAGTTCACAGGTTGAAGATGGGAGAGAGAGGAGTAGAAAGAAAGCTGTTAAGATGAAAAAGAAGTAGGGATTCCATTGAACTGCAAGCTCCGTATGAATTAATGGTGCAATATAGAAGCTCAGAAAGCTAAACAATCTTAGCTTTAAGGGAGGCGAGAGTTTTCAAGTATTCAAAGTAATGGTACCATTGTGCTTTGCCATGGTTAGAGGTTTTGGAGCAGTGCACGCACCGTGCTGGAGTCTGGATTTTAGGAAGTGTCCAGAGACGGCTGGTCAAAAACCTTAAGTTCCGGGCATACTGCATGAAGTAGGTGGGGATGTTCCAGTTTGAAGAGACTTTATGATAGATGCCTTCAAATATTTAAAAGATTGTCTTGAGGAAGAAAGATAAAACTCGTTCTGCTTGGCTCCAGAGTCAAGCCAACATGCATTTATCAAGTGCTCACCACGTTAGGCACCACAATAAGTGATAGGAGTACAAATTCAAGTGAAAAGAAAGCCATATCCTGCGCTCAAGGAGCTTACATCCCAAAAAGGGGAAACCAATATGAAAATGGGAACTGAAAGGCAACCGGAGGGAGGCTTACTGGCAAAGTCCAAAAAATGAAGGATAAGCTGGTGTGGGCCCTTCCTCAAAATGAAGGTTCCAGGAAAAGCTCAACAATGGAAGAAGTGGGGGCAGGGTGAGAGGGCCAGTGGTGCTGCATGAGCCAGAGAGTAATGAATAGCAGGTGCAGAGAGTCAACTTTAGGCTTGGTATAAGGAAAATCTTGGGCAGCTACGTGGTAAAGTGGATAGAGCACTGGACTTAGAATCAGGAAGACTCATCTTCATGAGTTCAAATCTGCTTAGTGTCTGCACTTGCTAGTTATGTAACCTTGGACAAGTCACTTCACCCAGTTTGCCTCAGTTTCTACAACTATAAAATGAGCTGGAGAAGGAAATGGCAAACCACTCCAATGTCTTTTCCAAGAAACCCTCAAATGAGATCACGGAAAGCTGGATGCAAATCAATAACAACAACAAAGGAAAATCTTCATAAAAATTAGTTTCCAAAAGTAGTATGGGCTACCTCAGGAAGGGAGTGGGTGCTTGTGTATTCAAGGCCATCAGCCCAAGGCCTGATGTTCACTCTTCAAGCATGCTGCAAAGCAGATCCTGTTTTCAGGTATGGTTAGAAGGGAGAGCGGCTGAGCTCCCTTGCAAAGATGAGATTCTGTCATTGATGGGACATGAAAAATTATGTAGTCACAGGAAGAGCTTGAGGTCCAGAGAGGTTGTGACTTCATTACGGTCACACAGGTGGGAAGTATCAGGCTTTGAAGCCAAGTCCCCTAATTCCCAACTTTCTTTTCTACAAGAACCTTGGGAAGTACTAAGCATGTACATATTTACATATACATTATACATGTATGTGCATATATGATTATTTCCATTTTACAGATGAATAAGAAGAAACATAAAAGTGAAGTGACTTGCCAAAGTCACCCAGCTATCTGACATGGATAATAAAGGAAAGACCTTCCTGGACTGATGCAGAGTGAAATAAGCAGGAGCAGGAAAGCACTGTACACAGTCACAGCAATATTGTGGAATGATCAACTGTGATAGATTTAGCTACTCTCAGCAATACAATGACCCAGGACAATTGTGAGGGACTTATGATAAAGATGGCTATCCACCTCCAGAGAAAGGACTCAGGGTCAGAATGCAGATCAAAGCTTATGATTTTTCCCTTGTTCATTTGGGTTATGTTTGAGGGTTTTGGTTTGATGAGATTATTCACTCACAAAAATGAACAATATGGAAATATGTTTTGCGTGATAATACATGTATAAGCCAGATCAAGCAGGTGCCAGCACTAAGAGGGGGAAGAGGAGGGAGTGAGGGAGGGAGACAAGTTCCATCATATAACTTAGGAAAACTTGTGTGGAAATTTATTTCATGTAATTGGTAAAAAAATTAAAATATAATAAATGAAATAAAAAATTAAATGGGTAATAAAGAGGGCCGATTTTTTTTAACTTGACTTTTGGTTTTGTTAGTATAGAAATCACCAAGTGAGCAAACTCTCTCTACCAGTGCAGATCTGCACCTGCTTATTTAAGTTATAACTCATATATCTTACATATGTAATTTGGGCAACAAGGTAGCATAGCTATTACAGTGCCAGGTCTGGAATCAGGAAGCCTCCTCTTCGACCTCAGACATTTA
This sequence comes from Gracilinanus agilis, assembly GCF_016433145.1. NCBI lineage: Eukaryota > Metazoa > Chordata > Mammalia > Didelphimorphia > Didelphidae > Gracilinanus > Gracilinanus agilis. Next base: position 168,140,436 of record NC_058134.1, read on the forward strand.
CTAGCTGTGTGACCCTGGGCAAGTCACTTAACCACAGCTGCCTAGCCCTTGCCTTTCTGTCTTAGAATTGTTACTAAAACAGAAAATAAGAGTTTTTAAAAAGGGAGTGGAAAGATACAATGTCACATGTGAGGAACAGCAAGGAAAACAATGTCACTGGAGTATGCAAAGTGTAACAAGACTACAAAGGCAGGAGGCAGTGAATTTTGTTGGTAAAGTTGTTTCAGTCGTGTTTGATTCTTTGTGGCCCCATTTAGGGTTTTCTGGGCAAAGATACTGGAGTGGTTTGTCATTTCCTTCTCCAGCTCATTTTACAGATGAGGAAATGGAGGCAAGCAGTCAAGTGTCTTGCCTAGGGTCAAACAGCTAGGAAATGTTTGAGGATGGAGCTGAATTCATGAAGATGAGTTTTCCTGACTTGAGCCTGGGCACACTCTCCCTGTACCACCTAACTGCCTTGAATATAGTTAGAGCCTAGGTTAGATTCAGACATAGTAAGCCTGGGTAGAAGTGGCACTGTAGAGGACTCAGGGCATCCTGAAGACGATGTGAAGGCACCACGTAGAGGTATTATGTTGCCTTGAGTTGATCATAGGCTTATAATAAATAGCATTTACTTGGTGCTGTACATTTTATTGTTTTGTTGAATTTTTATTTATTTTGTTAAACCATTTTCCACTTTCACTTTAAACTGATTCAGGCAGCACTTAGGAGTTTTGTGGGTCATTTGAGGCTTGTATAGCAAGAATTTGACATTTTGGTTAGAGAATTCATGTGGCCGAGGTAACTCATGACTCTAATTCTGCAATATGGGGGGGGGGGGGGGGCTCTACTTTTTTATGGTAAGAATTATACTTTATTTTAAAGTATCTTTCAATGGTTTCATGATTCATGTTCTTTCCCTCCCCTCTTCCCTCCCCCCTCCCAGAGCCAACAAGCAGTTCCACTGGGTTGTACGTGCATTTCCATATTACTAATTTTTGTGATAAAGAAATCTTTTAAAAACCAAAACCCCACATCCTCTCCCCATATAAACAAGTGATAAATCATATGGTTTTCTTCTGCGTTTCTACTCCCCCAGTTCTTTCTTCATGATGTGGGTAGCATTCTTTCTTGTAAGTCCCTCAGGGTTGTCCCAGATCAGTGCACTGCTATTAGTAGCAAAATTGATTTTGACATTTGATCCTCCCACAATATTTCACTTTCTGTGTCCACTGTTCTCCTGGTTCTGTTCATTTTGCTCCACATCAGTTCATGGAGGTCTTTCCAGTTCATATAGAAATCATCTGGGGCCTATACATTTTGCAAAGCACTTTTCATATATTCTTTGACATGATCTTCAGGATAATCCTGTGAGATAAATGCTATAATTATTCTACCCATTCCACAGCTGAGGGAGACCGAGCCTGAAAGGTAAAGTGACTTGGCCAGGAGGCACACAGTGTCTGAAAAGGAGCTAAAATTAAGGTTCAGTTAGTGAATAATAGACTTATCCATCAGTGGAAAAAATCCCCAGTACAGAATTTAAATTGAATTCAGAACAGTTCATATCATTAACAGCAAGCTGAATTTAGCTTGTCATACCGAAGAGAAAATATGTCCTTAAAAACTTTGTTCCATGGGTATCTGTCTCTTCATCTGTATAAGACACTACACCTGAGATGCTGTCTCAAGTTTTCCACCTGTTGTGCCTCATTACTTAGAAGAAGGAAAAAGAAAAAAAGGAAAAAAAAAAACATGAAAACCATATGGCCTTTTGCTTCTCTCTCAAGAGGTTGGAAACTTTTGTAGCACCATCTAGTGAGGCTTAAGGAATTTTGCATAATTAGTCTGGCTTCTGAAGAGTAATAGCCAAGCTCTGCAAGTATCTGGAGGAGATCCTCCCTTTCTCACTCTCCACAAGTTTTCTTTCCTTTTCTCAAACTGAGGCCAGGAGGGGTGACTTAAGATATCAGTGTCCTTAGTTTGCCAGCCAACACTCTTCTGGAAATCAGATTAGACTGAGGGCAAAACTGCCAGGATGGCATGTGAAAGAGATTCAAACTGCATCTGGATTGTGTGCTTGGGCCAGAAGCATCCTCTTCCAAATCTTACCTTGCTAATTTCAAGTCCATACCTTGTTCTTAAGCCAACACGCCATCTCTCTTAAAACCACCAGCTGAATGAAAAAGGAAACATTAGAATTAATTACCCAGATGACTTAGAGTACATCCTTTTGGTATAAGGATGAAAACTCTTCTGTGTGGTAAGCAGCCAAAGGAAGTACTACTTTGGGGACCTTGAGAAAAGAGGAGGCAAAAGTCTAAGTCCTTTCCTTCCCTTTCCTCTCTATAGTCCATCATTTTGCTGCTAAGAACACTACTAAAACAAACAGTGGATTTGAAGTCAGAGAACCTGAGTTCAAATCTTCATTCTGCTGCTTAGCTCACTTCAGTGGTCTGGGCCTCAATTCCCTCAATTGTAAAATGGGGGAGTTTGACTAGATGATCTCCAAAACCCATTCCAACTCTAAATCTAGGTTCCTACAATTAATTAACCTAGTCTAACAACATCATCTAAGATCTACTGGCAGCTAGGCAGGAGGATGGATAACATGATGAGTCAAGAAGACTCATCTTCCTGAGTTCAAATCTGGCCTCAGACACTTACTAGCTGTAGGCAAGTCACTTAACCCTGTTTGCCTCAGTTTCCTGATCTGTAAAATAAATTGGAGAAGGAAATAGCAAATTACTCCAGTATCTATCAAGGAAACCCCACAAGGGGAAACAAAGAGGCAGACAAGACTGAAAATAACTAAACAAAATCTTTTTAATAAATAGATAACAATCTTACTCATTATGAATAATATCCTATTAATATATGGCAAATTAATCACAAGAAGCAAAATGTCCTTGTGAAAATGGTCTCGTACATTACTATTTCTAACTGTGTCTAATTATTTGTGTGTTATAGTTAATTTCAGAGGGACACTGACAGAAGATTTGGGTTGTTTAAGTGGACTCCCAGGAAATATTAATAAAATTAAAGACTTTTTCAGAGCAGAGCTACGTTTGGGAAGATATAGCTTAATACAGGAGAATAACCAGTCAACACACACATTTGTTGAGCATCTACTATGTATTTCAAATTGTACTAGGCAGAGGGATAAAAAGAAAAAAGTAAAAGAGACCCTGCTCTCAAGGAGTTTATGTTCTGTTATTGGAATCATCATGTACATTGATGGAAATGAAATCAATATAAGGACATTGAGGGAGGTACTAAGAGGTAAAGGGATCAGAAAAGGCTTCATAAAGAAGGTAGAACTTTAGTTGAATCTTGAGGGGAAACAAGGGATTTTAAAGGTAGAATGGAGAAGAAACTGAGATGTAGGATACATTTTCTTCCATGAGGGAAAGTGAGGAGGCTAAATTGGACACAGATCATGAAAGGGAGTCATATGTTCATAAGTTGAAAAGGTAGATTGGATCCAGGTTGTGAAGGGCTCTAAATAACAGAAGAATTTATACCTGAATCTAGAAGGAATAGGGAGCCAATGAAGTTTGAGTAGAGCTATAATCTGAGAGGAGCAACAAATTAGAGAAAGTAGAGGAATGCGAGGGTAGCCTATCGAGATATTTAGGGATATACAATTATAGGAAAGACATTAGATTCCTTTCATTACAGCCCCTCCCCAAATCTTCAGGGTGCTTTCTTAGGGCTTCCAACTAGAAAATATCAAATAGAAGAACATTTAAGTCCCAGCAGAAAATGAATTCCAGAGGAAATAAAGCCTAAAGAAGGCTACCCTGAACCCACTGTGCCAAGAAGAATACACATCCCTTCAATTGGCGGTGAAAGAAATTCCTTTCATCTTTTTTTCCTCCTATCTCCCAAACTAATACCAGCAGACTAGTCTTTGAGTGCAGGAGTATCTCAACAATGACATGAACTAGAGAAAAGCAATAAGGGGCGTATGTACAAACCATTAACAGTATTGATTTTTCAGGGAAGCAAAAGAAGGTCTGATAGTCCCTTTCTAAAACCATAAACACTCTGAGAAGCAATGCTCTTTAAATATCCTTCCACCCAAATGCTCGGTTTTTTTTAAATGCTGCTTTTGTACTTATGGAGCATTTTTCATATGTGAGACTGAGCACCTGGGGATGTCTAAGTGTCACCTAGGCCCAGCTGTTAAGCTCAGGTGATAAATAGCTCAAAAGAAATGCTTCTGTGATTCTGTTCATAATCAGCAGGTAAATTAATTGTGGCCAGTCAAGGGTTGCTTTTTCAAAATTGGTTCCATCCTTAAATCAGCTTGCTCTCATATGTTTCAGAAAGACTTTATTCCCTGCAGCTACGGCACTGAAGCCCCCTTTAACCTGTAACCTTTCCCAGGGTCTTTTTTAAAAAGGCACTCCTTCATTTTGTCTCCTCCACTGACCCAGCTCTAGGAAATTACTCATTTTCCACCAAAGATTTCTTACAAAATGGGTTCAGAGCAATTTGGGGGAAAACTGGGTTATAAAAATGGGAAACCAAATGGCTACTAGTGGTTTCTAAGATATCCATTAGTACTTATGAATAATGAAATGTGATCATGTTAGTACCTGACCTACTATAATAACAGCTGATAATTATAGTGTTTTACATGTCTTATATCATTTGACTCCATAAAAACCTATTAGTTATGGGGCAGCTAAATGGCTCAGTAGACTGAGAGCCAGGCCTAGAGCTGGAAGGTCCTGAGTTCAAAGCTGACTGCAGACACTTCCTAGCTATATGATCCTGAGTATACCACTTAACCCCTGTTGCCTTAATTTACCACTCATCTGTCATGGAACCGATACACAGATTTGATTCTAAGAAATACGGTAAGGTTTTGTTTTTTAAACCTATGAGTTAGGTTCTACAGGTAGTGCAGAGTGTTCCCAAAGGCTTGTTGTTGTTCAATTCTTTTCAGACATGTCCAACTTTTCATGACTCCATTTGGGCTTTTCTTGGTAAAGATATTGGAGTCGTTTGGCATTTCTGTCTCCAATTGATTTTACAGATGAGGGCTTGAAGCAAATAGGTTTAAATGTCTTGTCTAGGGTCACACAGTTAGGAAGTATCTGAAGCCAGATTTGAACTCAGGAAAATGAGTCTTCCTGACTCCAGGACTGACACTCTACCTACCGTGCCATCTAGCCCTGAAAGTTTTTGTGCAATTTTAAATCCTAAGGGCTTAAAACTATATTACCAATTTTAGGACATGCCACAGTGTTATCCCTATCCTATAAAGAGGTCAACAGCTTGATATTATTGTGGCACAATGGATAGAAAGCTGGCCTTGGAGTCAAGATTTGAGTTCAAGTTCTGCCTCTGACACAGATTAGCTGAGTAACCCTACAAAAATCTGCGGACTTCTCACTGCCCCTAAGCATCTCTCTAAGTAAACAGCCAGCAGTTATACCATAGCTTGCCCTGGGAAATTAAGTTCTTCAGTGGTAAAAGAGCCTCATCTGGAACTCCCTTCACTGATACCATTCAAAAATACAACCCCCCCCCAAAAAAAATCTCTATTGTATAGATGAGAAAACTGAGTTTTCTCCCAGAGAGATTATGTACCTCATCCATAGTCACCCACCTACTGGCTAGTAGGTATCAGAGAAAGGATTAGAAATAGGGTCTTTCTTGACTTTCAGTCCAGTATTCTTCCAAATGCACTTTACATTGAAGTACAGCCTTCCTGTAATCAGACTTTAAAAGGGGATTTTTTTCCTGAGGAGAGGAAAAAATTAAGTTCAGTTTAATTCTCCTTTGCCATTAACCTATACTATTTTTTGCATCCATATTCTTTTCAGCCTCATAATAACTTTCTAAGGTATGTATGAGAGATATTACTATTCTTGTTTTACAGATAAAGAGATTGAGGCAAAGGAGTAAGTTACCCTAGATTACAAAGACTACAACTATCAGAAATAGAATTCAAAGCCAGGCCTAGTAGACTCTAACACCTGAACTCCCTCCAATGAGTCAAGTGGAATCCCAAGTATAGAGGCTTAAACAGATTCACGAAAGTGGCACAGTAAGATAGAGCACTCGCCCAAAGGCAAGAACAACGAAGTTCAGATAGTCTCAGATCCTTGCTAGCTGTGTGACTCTGGGCCTTTCACAGCCTTTGTTCATCTCGGTTTACTCAAATATAAAATACTTCAAAGGGTTGTCATGAGGGTCAAATGAGATATTTGTAAAGCCCTTAGCACGGTTCCTGGCACAAGTGGACTCTCTTAAATACTTATCTTGCTCCTCTCCTCCAAACTGTACTATAAGGCATCCCAAATGCCTTAGTATAATTTTAAGATTTAATAATTTAATAAATAATAATAAATAAATAATAAATGATAAGAATTTAATTCAAAAGTACAATGGCTACAGGTTTATAAAAAAATCTTTTGAGAATTTATTTCTTTAAATTTCTTTACCTTCATTTACCTTTGTAAATTTTGAATAACAAAATTTTAATTTTACCAAGATAAGGCACCCGGTAATCTACCACAGCATTGCAAGTTTCCAGATGCCATTTTCTTAGACCAGAGGATTGGTCCAGGAGGTTCCCTTGCTGGTCACTTAAGTTACCTGATCTATGTCCATTAGCTTTTGGTTTGGGGGAATCACATAAAAAATGTCAGCTATGCATCAAAATTTCATTCTTTGGGTGATCTTATGGCTGGGATTATAAGAGTAATTCAGCCACTGAGCACCAAAAAGTTTTACAAAATTTGAAAATCTACTTGAAATATGGAGGGCACAAGACAGTGGGTGTTTTGAATTTTAAAAAGAAAGTCACTATCAATTTTTTTATAATTAACCTTTTGAATTATGTTTTTTTTTAAAGTTTGTAGCATTTATACTTCCAAAGTTATTCCAGCTTAAAACTACATTAAGATTTTTGGGACACTTCAAATGTTGACAACACAGATGCTTCATTTCGATCTGTGTTCCTGGGAGGGTTTGCCACTTCTGTCCACATCACTTTGATTCAAAAATTTTTCAAATGAATCTATTCAAAACAGGGCATCAAAACTAATCATATTGTGAGCTGGACTGAAAAGTCCTGGACTTCACCAGAGTCCAGAGGAAGCTCTACTTTGGAAAATAAGACCTTGATTCCTGTGACCCAAGAGGGAAGAAAGCAGGATTTCCATTTCTGAAGTAATAGAGATGCATCGGGCCAAATAATAACCCACCTCAGTGAATAGTGAGTGAGTCTTACTTTCATCCTCCTAACAGCTGAGTTGTTTCTCTGCTGTACTGAAGTTTCCTTCTATAGAGCAACCCCAAATGCAACTGAAATTCCAGTAGCTGTGGTGGCCTTTTCCATTTGGAATGTATGCTTGCTCCCTTAATGAACCTCAGTTTGAGGAAGAGGAAGAAATTTTCCAGAGGAGTGGCAGTCTACAGTACTAAACAGCTGATCACCTAGAGAATCACAGTTCTAATTCATAGGTTTTAACTATTTCAAAGTAAGATATGAGACCTAGGGATAGCCCTTAAAGCATGAGGAGAGACGACAGAATCAATGCACAGAGACAACTATGAGGGAGTTCCAGTTCTTCAGAAGCAAACCCAGAAAGCAAGCTTGCCCCTAACTTAAATTCATTTTACAATTGCCTTCTGGGAATCAAAGAGATTGGGCTAGCTGCTAGCCTCCTGCTGTTCACAAGCCAGAGTAAGAGCTTAACAAAATATGAACAGTAGCAGTGTTTGCTTCCTCAGACATGACATTTTTGACAACCTTATATTAGCTTTAGGCTCCATATCTATACTTAACCCACTAACCAACATGGGCAACAAACTCACCATGGGTGACAAAGATGATTTGGCTAAATCCATCGCCATAAAGGGAGGAAATAAAAGAATGGTAATTATTAAGCTGAAGTAACTAGTGGACCTTCCTCTGATAGGCTGACTACATGCTGGACTCTGGGTTAGTGTTGTCCTAGAGAAACCCTGGATAGCTAAGAGATTCTGATTGAGTAGATTAAGAGGAGCTGAAAAATAGTATAGAGAGAAAGAAAGGAAGAACATTTATTTAAAAAATGGAACCAGATGGTACTTCCACCCATGTAGCTTCCCTTCTAACAAGAGAAGAGAAAACTTGGAGAACTGACAAAGTGAGAAAAGGGTTTCCACATGGGGCAAAGTTGTTGGTGAGGAACTGAAAAAGTCCAGGGGATGGTTTGGGCTGGAAGTGAAGTGAACATTACCAGGGACTCTCAGAAAGTTCTGATCCTAGAGTGAGCCATATGTGTCTTCTTTCACATAATAAACATGGAAATGTGTATTGTAAGATAAACACACACAACCTATTACCTTCTGGAATGGGGGGGGATGGGTGGGAGAGAGCATGGATTACAAAATGTCAGAATTTTTATCACAATTATTTTTGTAATTGTAATTATATTTTGTAATTGTAATTATAATTACAATTATTAAAATTTGCACTGATGTGTAAAAAGTAAATACAAATAAATAATCTTTTAAAGTACTAATTCTGGCCAGCAGCTCACCAATCAGACAAGTAGTTGAGAAAAGACAGACACAGACAGAGATATATAAGGAAGGAAGGAAGGAAGGAAGGAAGGAAGGAAGGAAGGAAGGAAGGAAGGAAGGAAGGAAGAGAGGGAGGGAGGGAGGGAGGAAAGG